>NC_045435.1:40357816-40593524 GCF_002776525.5 Piliocolobus tephrosceles
CCTCCCTCTCCATCACCTATCTCCATTTCCTCCTCCAAAGAACCATGGAGGAGGAAGCAAGCTGAACTCCTCCCTCTCCACCTTGCTTCAGGGCAAGCTGAACTCCTCCCTCTCCACCAAAGAACCATGTCCCTCGGGCAGGCTGGACTCCTCCCTCTCCATCACCTATCTCCATTTCCTCCTCTCTCGGAGTTCAACAGCCTGCCTCAAAGAAGGGGACAGCCCTGTCTGCTGTGGACTGGACCCTCCCCTTGTGCCTTCCCTGGGGCCTTGCTCCATTGTTGTCCCTACCCTTCCCAGCATAAAGATTCTCTTCCTCTAGGCTCATTCCTCTCCTTTTTTCCTATGATCTTCAAAGGTCTCTTTCTTTCTGAACACTACATGGCTTGATCCTGCTGCCTCCTCTTGACTCCTTATCTACACTTCTGGATGTGGGGAATTAGAATTCCCCAGGCTTTCTCTTCTCACCCCTCCTTCCTTGCCATCTGAACCTTCCAATCTTCCTATTCACTATTTATGATATGATTTTAAAGCTCATTCATTAATGGACACTATACTTAGGAAGTGGAACCAAGTTTCTCAGGAGTGTCAGACAGGAAAAAAAAAAAAAAAAAAAAGAGCAGAAACTTGGTTCTGTTTCCTAAGCATAGTGTCCCTTAGTGAATGCGCTTTGAAATCATATAGTAAATAGTGAATAGGAAGTTTGGAAAGTAGAGGAAAGAAAAAGCGACTATCTTCCAGCCATCTAAAAACCTCCCCAGCCATGATCCTGAATCTCATGTCTCCAAGGCCAACCCTGGCTCCAGTATGGGAGGGACAGTGTCAGCAAGCCCTCCAAGCCACCCTTTGCCAGTCAGAGCTGTGGTTCCTTGTAGTTCCAAGACTCTACTTGTAAAATGCCCAAGGAAGCTCAGGAAAAAACCAACAGCTATGGTAAAACAAGCAAACGAACCAACTGCCAGAGTGAAAATGCTTGGGGTGAGGTCAAGGATAGAGGGGAAGGTTGAGAGTGTTGGAGTACCTCCCAGCTTTCGGGAAACCTTCTATTTAATTTTTTCGCTTCCTTTTCCTCGTGTGGAAGGCAGTGGAGAGATGGGGACCATTTCCAAGGCAGATAAGACAAGGGTGGTTATCACTTCAAAGAACCAGGGCTAGTGGTATGAAATGTCCAACTTTGAGTTAATCTGTGTGAATCTTCCCTGAGTTGGGGTGCTGGGCAGTGGTGGTGGTGCAGAAACACTTTTTCATCAGGGCTGGATCTCACAGTGGCCTTGATCTTGTGTAATCCTTTTCTCTCTGCAGCCTCCTTACTTCCTCCTCAAGGGTATTCTGGATTGATTTTTTGTCAAGCGTCCCCTCTATCTGTGTGCCTTCTGGACTCCTTAACCAGAAGGAAACCTTGTTTATGAACTCACACTTGGGCGGGCGGGATCCCTGGGAGACTCTGCCCTCTGTGTAAGAGATCCTTGTTTTCCAGTATTGGTGAGGTTCGCACCTCTCCACTCTCTTTCATTAGATCCCTTTGTGGTCCTACTCTGGGGTCTATCTGGTGGCCACCTGAGATGTGGCGTGAGGAGTCTGTGATCATGACACAGTGATTTTATTTGTGTAATGGCCAGTGCCCTGTAAGGTCATAGTTACCCTTAACTTTTTTCCTATCTAATGCCCCTGATAAACTTGATTCCACTTCCTAAGCATAGTGTCCATTAATGAATACATTTTGAAATCATATAATAAATGGCGAATAGGGTATTTGGAAAGTAGAGGAAAGAAAAAGCAATGATCCAAAATCCTGGCCTTCTGATAGCAACACCAATTGTCATTTTGGTATACTCCTTCCAGTTATTTTAAATGTGATGTTTAGAAAACACTTGTAATCTTAGTATGTACATATGCATTTGTAGTGATTAAGACTTTGAGCATTCTGATTTCTGATAAGATTCATGTGCTCCTCTAGCAGGAGTGACAGGTGGCACCTCAGGCAGACAGGCAAGGGTGGTTTTTTGGCTGTGTAGAAAATACTTAATGTTTTCTCTATGAATCTAAGAATCTCCCAGTAATGCTATCCTGGGATGGATGCTTTGAGGTCTGCTTACCATAGTAGTCAGCTAATCACAAGCACTCCCACCTCACAGAGGTCTATAAAGAGAAGTAAATTAGAGGTTAAATTTCCAAAGAACATAGCACTTTCCACCAGCTTGTTTTCTCAGTAAGAACAGTTATCACTACTTTCATTATCATCTCACATTTGTAGAGAGCTTTACTTTTCCAAGTACATCCCCATGTGCCAACTCATCAGTTCTTGCAACAACCCTGTAATGTGCACAGTACTGTTTTCATCTGCCTTCTACAGATGAGGCACCAGGGAAGCCAAAAGACTTGCCCACAGTCATATGTGCTACCTGTATCTCGACCCCCTGGCCTTGTCCTGAACAGTGAGCAGATTTCTCTGGATCCCCTATTTCTGTCTGATCACCCAGCACTCAGACAGATTTCTTTTTCCTCTGTGGCTTTCCTTTCTGACTGGTTTTCTTAAATACTCTTCCCTTCCTCCTCCTTGCAGGGGGTCGTGATAAGCGAGGCGGACCCATCCTGACCTTCCCTGCTCGCAGCAATCATGACAGAATAAGACAGGAAGACCTGCGGAAACTAGTGACGTATTTGGCCAGCGTGCCAAGGTAAGGGGAAGGGGAATGGCCTGCAGGGGAACGGGAGGGAAGCTGGGCTGATGCCAGTTTTGGAAGGAGCCTCCATCTCTGCCAGGGACCCTAGTGGTTTCTGCCCTTCCAGTGGATTCTAACTGTTCCTGGAACACCATTGTCCATTGTCTGCCTCATTCCCATTGTTACTGCTGGGATTCATGTGAGTGGGGTGGGAGCTGAAAGTGGCAACTCTGGACACTCAACTCTGTATCACTCAGCTAGAGGAGGCACTCAACTTGATTTAGGTCATGCATTTTCAGTGGGAGTGATACTGCCCCCTAAGAGAGTGAAAATTGGTTGTTGGGGATAGCAAAATATTTTTTTCCATGTATTAAACACAGGTATATATACTCTACCAATGTACAGTATATGCGTGGTATTAAATTTTCACTGGGTAGGGTGATTAGGGAAAAAAGATCTAAAAAGGCTTCTTCAGGTCCTAGGATGATAATTTTAAAAACTGTGGGAAACACTGGTCTAGGTAGCACTGGCCACAAGGTGGGTGTGGGAGACATGCCAAGGACATAGTTTATGTATTTTGAGAAGGGAGAGACAAGACCTTCACTTGGTCAGAGAACCACAAGATGTGAGAGTTGGGAGAGCCCTGAGGAGCAATCTAGGCAGATACGTGTCATGTCCTGCTTAGGGAAAGGGGCTGGCAGAGGATGTGTGTGGCTCACAAGGCTCAGTGGGAGAGCTTGGTCTAGAACTCAACCCTCCTGAGGCCAGCCCCCGTGCTCTCTCGCCATCTTTGTTCTTGAGCAGCGACAGCGCTGCTGTCTGTCTCTTAGTGGGGCCAAAACCTGTGAACTGTTTGTTGTGGCAAATAAGAAATGGTTCCTTGGGCTTTCAAAACCTTCATCATGTCTCTGTGCATTTTATAGAAGAATTAGTGAATTACAGGGAGGAGCTATAGATCCAGCTTTGCCTTTGCTGAAAGACCTGGGATAATTTTTGAATGGGTTATTAAGTTCTTGAAGCAGATGTCGAGTGAGGCAAGTGCTGCATCTCAGAGAGCTAAAGAAGAGACGAATGTAAAGGGATGCTTGGGAGGTGATGGGCAGGTAGTAAAGAGGATTTTAAGAGCAGTCATCCCCTACTTGGAAGGATGTTGAATGGAATGGTGAGCCCTGAAGAACTTTAGACAGAAGATTGTAAACAAATAGATGCTGAATAGTGTCTGTTTTTTTTTTTTTTTTTTTTTTTCTTTATGATATCCACTGGGAACAGAAAAAAGATAAAAGGTCTTAAGTTCCAGTAAAAGGGATTTGGGTCATATCTGAAGAAGATCTTATAAACTTTGAGTGCATGAGACAATGAATGTAAGGATGAAAGATTTTTTTTCTGGGGGTCATTGTAAAGAAGAAATACTCTTATCTGTCTCAGAAGCAAGGAGGTAGACTAAATAACTCATGATTGATATAGGTAATTTAGCAATTTAGCTAAGCAGTTTTTTTAAAGCACTTTTCCTAAATATGTGACTAACAGGCATAAAACCAGGAATTTTCTGAAGCAATTTACAATAGAAGTTTTCACAGGCACCCGTGATGAACTCTCAGTTCTTTTAAAGACAGAAGAAATTGGGATTCCAGAAGATATAAAGGGTACATTTTTCTTTCCTGCATGTTCATCACATAGCTGCAACTAATTCATGCTCATCTTTTCTTTAGAATAAAGAGGGAGAGAGTTGGAAGAATACTTTTCTTTATTCTGACTTGTTAAGGAAACAGTGGGACAAAACAGACTGGAAGTAATTTAAAAAGAAAAGATTTCCTCTGGGGTGAAGGGGAACAAAACCCAAGAGGGGCTGAGAGGAAGGCCATGAAAAAGGTGGAATAATACATTATCACTGAAGGAATACACAAGATGCAGGCTCTCTGCCTCTCAGAGGGTGGTCACATCACTGCAGTCTGTGCTCCTGAGAATCAGAAGGCTCTTCACAGGGCAGGCAAGAGTCCTATTGCCAGCGGGAAGAACTGTTCTGTGATGCCTGCTGCTCTGCCTCCTGAGGGACTGGCATTCATGAAGAGTGTAAGCGCCTGGCAGGCCACAGAGTTCGCCTAGTCATGCCCGCCAGTCACTTCCTAATTCTGTGGGCCACATGTCACACATAATGGCTGTTGGATGGAACAGGATTGTTCTAAAGACAGTGAAGTTTGGGGTAGGAAAACTGAATAACTTAGCAGGTCAGATTATATTTGCCACTTTCTTCTGTGCAGCCATGGTTTTGGAAGAGAAAGGGAACAATGAAAATTACCTGTTAGACTCAGTGGATGATACTGGTGAGAAGAAATTATTTATTTGGGTCAGATTCAGGATGCTAAAAAGACAGGCTCTTGTTAGAAGTGGATTGTTACATGCTGGTGTGATCAAGCCTGTAGGTGACATTTGATCATTTGATGCTTTTTTTTTTTTTTTTTGAGACTGAGTCTCACTCTATCACCCAGGCTGGAGTACCGTGGTGCAATCTTAGCTCACTGCAACCTCTGCCTCCCAGGTTTAAGTGATTCTAGTGCCTTGGCCTGCCAAGTATCTGGGATTACAGGTGCCCGCCACCATAACTGGCTAATTTTTGTATTTTTAGTAGAGACGAGGTTTCACCGTGTTGGCCAGGCTGGTCTCGAACTCCTGACCTCAAGTGATCCACCCACCTCAGCCTTCCAAAGTGCTGGGATTACAGGCATGAGCTACCACTCCCAACGAACATTTGCTACTTGTTTATTCATGCATTTATTCATTATGTAGTCAACAAGTACTTAGAGCTTCTCTATGGCAGGTAGATTGAGGATTTGCGGTGAGCAGGAACACACATTTTGAGAAATTTAGGGGAAACCTGGGTATTTCCCTACCCAGTGCCAAACCAGTAATAGTAAAAGGCAGCCCAAGATGGGAGTGCATTGGTAGCATAGGAGATGAACCAGCCAACAGAAGACAAACAAATAAGAACAAGTGAGTGGTGAAAGAGGGTCCTGGAATTTAAGGAACCAGCGAACTTAATGACCATTTAGGGGACCATTTTAGAATAGATGATTAAGCAGATAGTGTTGATAATTTAGAAATGAATAGGAAGAAACAGTCCCACTTTCCTCTCTGTGGGCCAGGCCATATCTGAACCACTGCATTTAACTCTGTAACATTCATCTGGACAGCTTCATTTTAAGAACTACATAGATCAGTTAGAGTACTGTCAAGGAAGCAGCACATTAAGGCACCCACAATCCATGTCTCCACAGTTGAAGGAATGAGGGATATTTGCTGGCAGGCATGAAGATGAAGAAGAAGAAAAAAAAAAAAAACGCAATTCCTAACTTCAGGAGAGCTGCCCCAGAAGTGAGGGAACAGGCATGGCCTCTGTTGCATTAATGGGTAGACATTAGAATCAGGGGAAAGAACCTGCCCACATGGAAGCTGTCTAGCAACAACGCTGCTGCCTCTGGAGAAAGTGAACTTCCTGTCACTGAAGACCAGATGACCCTCTGTTGGGGATGCTGTAGAAAAAGTTCCTTTACTGGGTTGGAGGTGGGCTTAGATGACTCCTAAGAATCTTTCCTGCCCTGAATTCTAGGTTTCTGTGATACTGGAAAAAACAATACATCATAAAATCCAGGGCCTCAGAACAGAGTCTTAACACCCCCACCAATATGCATCTAAGTACTCTCAGACTTCCCAAGTAAATTAAGGTATGAGATTTCGCTTAACATTTTGTCTATACTATAAATCCTAAGAGAACTTCTTTTTAGTCCCCTCGGACTCTGGGTGGAAATTTTGGGGCATTACCCAGGACCAAGGTTCCTGTTGGGGTGTAACAGCTTGGATCAGTCCTGACTTACTCATTCAGCATCCATCTTGGCCTGAGATGAGTCCCTTCATTTTAACTTCTCTGTCTTGCTCCTGATGAGTTTGGGCATCTATCTCCTAGGTCACTCAGGTTTTCCATCATCTTATTCTGAGGAGTCGTAGGTAACAGGGTGGGAAGAAACCTTAAAAGTCTTCTAATTCAACTTTTCAATACCTCCATCCATTCAGTTCAACAAATACTTACTGAATGTCTACTATGAGACAAGTTCTGGATGATTCCTACCATCATGAGGTCTCATGTTATCTTTACTGTCATCCACCTACACTTATCTATCATTTTTTTGTCCTGGTCTGCCATCTGCTTACAGTTACTTGTACATGAAAGGAGTGGAAAGAAAATACTCAGATATAATCAGCTGATGAATGTCCCTAGAAATTGAGAGACAGGATAGAGACAGGATAGAAAATCCAGCCTGAATTATAAATCATGCTGCTATGAGGACACATGTATGTGTCTTTATATGTTGGATGTTTACTGCGGCACTATTCACAACAGCAAAGACTTGGAACCAACCCAAATGTCCATCAGTGATAGACTGGATTAAGAAAATGTGGCACATATACACCATGGAATGCTATGCAGCCATAAAAAAGGATGAGTTCATGTCCTTTGTAGGTACATGGATGAAGCCAGAAACCATCATTCTGAGCAAACTATCGCAAGGACAGAAAACCAAACACCGCATGTTCTCACTCATAGCTGGGAATTGAACAATGGGAACACTTGGACACAGAGTGGGGAACATCACACGCTGGGGCCTGTCATGGGGTAGGGGGAGCGGGGAGGGATAGCATTAGGAGATATACCTAATGAAAACGATGAGTTAACGGGTGCAGCACACCAACATGGCACATGTATACATATGTAACAAACCTGCACATTGTGCTTGTGTACCCTAGAACTTAAAGTATAATAATAAAAAAAAAGAAAAGAAAACAAAAGGAAAATCCAGTCTGAGAGTAAACAACTGTCCAGGCCTAGCCCACAGTGTGGATAATCTACCCACTGTGATTATTGGGAGTTGATGAAATGCTTGAAATAGGAATTTCTAAGTACTACATCTCGTAAGGAAATCCTGGGTTACTTTTATTGCATTGAATTCCTCTTCATCATCACTGTTAGCCTGCTTTGTCACGACTTTCTTTCTGTGACTCCTAAGGGCACCAGTTGATGTATCTGACACTTAATCTGCTCTTAGCAGTGCCACTGAGATACTGAGTGTTCTGCCAAGGAATGCAGTTATCATATTGGTGCGGAAAGATGACAAGAAATTAGGATGAGTTATTCTGCATTGTCAATCAAATCAAGGTGCCTTTACTTGTGGCTTATTATTTGATAACATTTGCTCTTGTTCTACAGATTTCAGCAAAAGATAAGCTGGGCTTATGGCTTGCACTGTCTTTGTGCAGCATCACCAGAAAATAGGCATAAGCAGAGAGAACCAGGAAGACAGTTGAAAGAAGAGGGGTAAAAACTGCAAGGGTTTCCTCTCTCTATTTTCTGCATGAGAGAGTCTGAACTATCCAAACTACTGTCATCAAACATGTTCCGTTGGAAGGGCCTGTTGAGATGTGTTGTTGGCACCTTGCTCTTTATCTGGGATCATCAATAAAAGGAGGATGTGGGGAGGAAAGGGAGGGATCGGGTGATGGAAGGGCCAGATAATAGGACCAGTGAGAACATTTAGGTCACATTGTTTACATTTCCCTAAAACTTATACCTTTTAAAGATCATTGTTAATTTCTTTATCTATTTTAAATTTAAACCCTATGTATAAACAGTTTGTAATTTCTATGTATAAACAAGATACTTTTTACACACATTTCCAGCAATACCAGTTAGGTGTCCCTATTGTTAGCTGTGTGTAACCCCAGCCCTGAAGAGCAAATAGCTTTCTACCATAAAGCCACAGTAGTAACTGCAATTGTTAGTAATAACCTTCCTTAGAGTCATATCAGCTTTTGCAGCAAAGGATGAAGAGGCATCTTAGTCTAGATGGAAGATGCTGAGCTTTGGATCCCAGCTTTACCTTTCTGCAGCCAGGAAACATATGCCCCCTCAACCTGGGTAATTTGGGAAGACTTTAATGAAGAGACAGTTTGTAAGGCTGTGGGCAGGGAACAGGGAAACCAGCAAGGTTTGGATCCCTCAGGCATTGCAGGCCTGGAAACAGCACGGAGGGGAAACATGACCACTTCTAAGAGAGAGGAGAGGTTTGTGAGAGGCTGCCTGACAGGAACTGTGGCCTTCAGTGGAAGATGCCACCAACTCATGGTGACTCCATGACAGGGAGCAGGGGAATTGGTACCTTGACCCCACTCTCTTCCCATTGTCTCATCTCCTGTCATCGTTGGCTGAATGTACTGAGAAGCCAGATGACAGGGGAGCCCATTGGTGTAGTCCATGTAGGTCAGCTTCCCAGGGCACTGGGGAGTGGAGAGAAGATACAGAATGGATTCAAGGTGCAAATGGAAGATATTTGGCATAGAGGGAGACTTTGAGCATGCTATTCACCATTTCTGAGTTTAATATTCTAATTTTTATTTTGGGAAAAGAATGTCTATCTCATAAGGGTGTTGTGAGGAATTATCTAGCAATCTCTCTCTAGCACCCAGATGCTCGTAATTGTTAGTCTTTCCCCTAAAGGAGGTCAGTAATAGTAATAATGATAATAATAGCAACAAAAAATATATGAACATACATAGATAGCAATGTTTGCTGCATATGAGGCACTAAATGTAGTGTATATAAAGGTTATGAAGCACAATAATAAAGTGAGCACTTGAGAGCCTACCCTCCAATTTGAGAAGCAGAACATCACCTCTATCCTCAATGCTACCTAGGGCTCCTCCCCATTCTGACTCCCCTACTTCGCCCCAAAATAACACTATCGTGGGTTTTATGTTTATCCTTCTTTTGCTTTTTGAGAGGTAGAGTTCAGCACATATTTTCATAAACAATATATTATTTAGCTTTCTTGTTTTTGAGCTGTATAAGAATAGTATTGTACATTATGTAGTTTTCCGTGACTAGCATTTTTGAACTATTGTGATATGCAACAACATGGATGAATCTTTAAACATAATTTAGAGTGAAAAAGAACCTAAGGTTTTGACTCTGAGAACTCCAAACCAAATTATTAATAGATTAATGCAATGCTAAAGTGTCTCTTGAGAAGTTTCTCTTAGTTAACTGAAATAAGGAAAATTAATAATAATTACTTTTCTCAGTACTTTAGAATAAATATCATAATTTATATCAATATTGAAGAAAAAGTAAAATTCTTTTCAATTTATTCATTATTGGTATTAAGTAAGATAAGTATATACAGTCCTTACATAGTGCCAGGCACACAGTAGATTCCACAAACATTAGTTTGCATCTCTTTCTATCGTCTGGGGAAGTCTGGCATGTGCACAGTTGTAGGGTAGCACCCTGAGTTAAGTGATGAAATAGAGGGTTGAACCCAGTGCTTTGGCCTCCCAGTATGTGGAACATATAGCATCACTGTTGACTGGGAGTGGGGAGACTTCAAAAGGGACGTGAGCAGCATTCAGAAGCCCTGAGAGAATTTTGCTAAAAGCACAGAGGGGTAGGAGTGGGCCAGGCAGAGGGAAGGGCTCAGAGGAATGCTGGGGGTGGGCAAAGGAGGTGAAAGGGTGTCAGGTTAAGTTCCGGAAACTCAAGATGTAGAAACACATAGTCTTTTGGGAGAATGGCAGAAGATAGGGCAGAGAGGCAAATAGAATTCCATGGGTCCAGTTCAAAAAGTTTTACTAATAGGCAATAAGAAAGCCATCGAAGAGCTTTTCAGCAGGAGAATGACAATTAAAATTGCATTTTAGAAGATTCACTCTGGCAACTGAGTGGAAGATGGAATGGAAGAGAAGGCTAGGAAATGGGGAAACAGTTGCAATAATGTGGGTTAAAGATAGTAATAATAACAACTAGCATTTATTAATCAATTCTAGGCATTGTCATAAGTATTTTACATGCGTTAACTTAATTCTCACAACACTGAGATGGAAATTATCATTATTCCCTTTAACATATGAGGAAACTGAGACTCAGAGAGATGAAGTACTTGCCTACTGGCACATAGCCAGTATGATCTGGAGCCAGATGGTCTAGCATCAGAGCCTAAGCTTTTATCCAGTGAAGAGATGAGGAGGCCAAAGTGAAGGAAGTGGCAGTGGTGGCAGAGTGAGAGGACTGATTTGGGGAGAGTAAGAAGGTGAACTCTGAAGGACGGGCTAAGACTGGATTTGGAACAGAGGGGCAATGAAAGAGGGCGGTAGGAAAGGGATCTAACAATGGTGGGCAGGGACCACTATGCTTCAGACTTGCTTTCCTGAAGCTTCTCTTTGGAACCTAAGTGTGAAGGTTGCTGCAGGTGAGAAATACAGGTAGCAATTGCCTCAGTCTTGGGCTTCTGCTGGCCAAGGCAACCATGGTGGCTGTGGATTTGCAGGACAATGGGGGTGGTGAGGGTGGTGGTGGTGGCGGGGGGTCCATCACAGTTCCTCCCCCAGGTGTTTGTGTTCAGTTTTAGATGAGTTAACTCTCATTTATGCTCATCTGTGGGTGATAGTCAACCATGATTTAGTTACCAAATTATACCAAGAGATGTAGGGAGAAAACAAAAGCACTTAAGACCATAGAAACTATTTAAAGAGATTAATAAAAGACTATCAGTAGCAGGGACCCCGAACTTAATGCCTACATTGGTGGGGTAGTCTCTATCATATTCTAGCGATGATCATCTTGTTCATTTTCCTTGAGTCTGAGATGTTTCCTTCACCCACCTGCCTGTCTGTTTCTATATTGGCATTGCTGTGGTGTCAGAAGTACAGTTCTGGAATTAGTGCTCAGTTAATGCACATTCTGAGGCTCCTTCATTTCCATGGCCATGCCACCATTGTAGAACTTGGCAGGTCTGTGGGGCCTGCACAGTCCATGTGGGGTTAAGGGGCTACGGGGGCTCAGGGACAGGTTGTTGGGAGTGAGGAAGAGCTGGCTATCATGCTTCAAATGCAGAGAGACACATTTGTGATTCCCTGGAGAACAATAACTGGAGCAATCAGAGGCGGAAACCACTTGGTCATGAAGTAACTATGAGAAGCAGCCCTGGTTATTCCAGGAACCAGTAAGTGCCTTAGCGATAAATCAAGGACCCACCCAGCACTGGACAAAAGAATTCCTCCTAAGTGAGGGTGGTGAGTCTCCTTCACATGCATATTCCATGTGTGCTCTCAGAAGGGACTTCGGGCATCAGCATTGTCTTGGTGGGAGTGGGATGATAACAGAGAAAGAATGGGCTCCAGGGAAAATGCTGACACCTAGAAATTATGCGGAGTATTCCAGCCTAGGAAGAATAAACCCCAGAATCCCCCTTTCTGGGAGGTGAAAAGTGCATGCTTGCTAAAAATTTTCTTACCTATAAAACAGGCATAAAGATATTACCAAACACAAAGGTAGTGAGGATTTGATGAGATAACACGTGTGAAGTACCTAGCCCATTATTTAGCTCACAGAAGGGGCTCACAACCAGTGGCAGTTGCTCTTCCTTCCCTTGCTTGAAAGTAGGGACTTTGTTTTGTCACTTGTCCTTTATTGTCCCTAGCACTACTTTTTCAAAGTTAGGGTTAGGGTTATGCTTAAGTTTAGGATTAGAGCCAATAGTGATAGCAGTTACAGCCATAAGTTCTATATACATAATGAGTGAATATATGTGCCTAATAGTGTGACAGTTTTGGCCTGTATTTTTAAATTAGAAGGATATTTCTTTTACTGGAGAAAATAAGTGCAGGAAAAATATTTTAAGAGTTTTTTTAAAGCTCTCATAACTGTACCACCTAGAGATAATAACAATATATTGACATGTTTCCTTCCTATCTTTTTTAAGAGCTTTGTTTTTTTGAGACGGAGTTTTACTCTTGTCACCCAGGCTGGAGTGCAATGGAGTGATCTCAGCTTACTGCAACCTCCACCTCCTTGGTTCAAGCGATCCTCTTGTCTCAGCCTCACAAGTAGCTGGGATTACAAGTGCCCACCACACATCCAGCTAATTTTTGTATTTTTAGTAGAGATGGGGTTTCACCATGTTGGGCAAGCTGGTCTGGAACTCCTGACCTCAAGTGATCCACCCACCTCAGCCTCCCAAAGTGCTGGGATTACAGGTGTGAGCCACCACGCCTGGCCTAGAGCTTTTTAAAAACAGAATTGAATTATATTGTTTCTTCAGTTTTGCTGCTTGCTTTATTCCAGTTAGCATTATACTATAGAAATATTTTCATAACACTAGAAACTTTTCATGTGTAATAGTGTATCTTGGGATGCGTTATATTTAATTAACCCTATCACTAGACATCTAGTTGTTTCCAAAAGTTCAGTGTTGTAAATAACCCTCAGTAAAAATCTTTTTATATAAACCTTTGTCTGTATCTTAAGTGGCTTCTTCGAGATAGATCTGTAGCAATCATGGGCTTCTTTTTAGTTTTTATATATATAATTTTTTTTTTGCTTTTTAAAAATTGATACATAATGTACATATTTATGGGGTGCATATGATATTTTGATAGATGTAACAATGTGTGCTGATCAAGTCAGAGGCATTGAGGTTTTCACCATCTCAGAAATTTATCTTTTTTTTTTTGTTGGAAACATTCCAAATCTTCTCTTATATCTATTTTGAAATATATTATAAATTATTGGTAACTAGAGTCACTCTACTCTGCTATCAAACACTAGATCTTATTCCTTCTATAGAACTATATTTTTGTACCCATTAATCACCCTCTTTTATTCCTTCTCCCGTCTCTTCCCAGCCTCTGGTAATCATCATTGTATTTACTACCTCTGTGAGCTGTTTTTTCTGGCTCCCACATATGAGTGAGAACACACAATATTTGCCTTTCTGTACCTGGCTTATTTCACTGAACATAATGTCCTTCAGTTCCATCCATGTTGCTGCAAACGATAAGATTTCATTCTTTTTATGGCTGAAGAGTACTCCGTTGTGTATTTATATCACATTTTCTTTATCCATTCATCTGTTGATGGACACTAAGACTGATTCCATGTCTTGGCTATTGTGAATAATGCTGCAATAAACATGGGAATGCAGGTATCTTTTTGATACACAGATTTCCTTTCTTTTGGCTACATACCCAGCAGTGGGATTGCTGGATCATACGGTAATTTTATATTTATTTGAGAAACCTCTGTACTGTCTTCTGTAGTTGCTGTACTAACTTACATTCCCACCAACAGTGTATGAGTGTTCCCTTTTCTCTGCATCCTCCTTAGCATCTGTTATTTTCTGTGTGTGGTTTTTTTTTAAAATATAATAGCCATTCTAACTGAGGTGAGATGTTATCTTATTGTGGTTTTGATTTGCATTTCACTGATGATAAGTGATGTTGAGTATTTTTTCATGTACCTGTTGGCCATTTTGTATGTCTTCTTTTGAGAAATGTCTATTTGGATCTTTTGCCCATGTTTTAATCAGATTACTTATTTTATGAACCTTTTTTTTTAAAGCTGGTGGGGCAAATCACCAAATTTATTTCCAAATTTATCAATTTATAATCCCAATATGACTTGCAATATTTGTCTTTCTGTGCTTGGCTTATTTCACTGAACATAATGTCCTTCAGTTCCATCCATGGTCATGCAAATGACAATATCTCATTCTTTGTATTGGCTGACTAGTACTCCATTATGATTACCTTTCTTTTGGCCATATACCTAGACATGGGATTGCTGGATCATATGGTAGTTTTATTTTTACCTTTTGAGAAACCTCCATACTGTTTTCCAATGAGATTTCCTATTCTTTGCATTTCCCTAAATTTATTTGCTCACCATTGCCCAGGCACCATTGTGCAAACATTCTTATCACCGTCATCAGTGACCCTAACTTAGGGCCATATATTGTGTACCTAAACCTTATCCTGACTTGGGAAAGACTAGAGGGATTGGTCACAGTGCCTGCTCTGTGGGGTCTCCCAGGCAAGGATTCCTTTTACTTTGCTAAACTAATATGGCCCCTTAACAGGGAGCATACATTAAAATTAGGATCTGATACGAAATCTAAAAAGGGCTTGCTTGTTTTTTTGCCCTTGGTGATTCTTTAGTTTTGCCTCTGGATGTGTTTCAGCTCCTTGGCTGGTTGTGTAGTCAGTTCTGGCATGGCTTAAAGTGGTTAACCTCTTTTGTGTTTATCGGAACTGGTGTCCTTATCTGCCTTTTAGGAAAAAGGCCTTTTAGGAGTTTGCCTCTAGGCAGCAATGTTGAATGAGCCTGGAAAGCCTAGGTGTGGTCATTTAATTTCTGTTTTAGGCTACTGTAGTCTATGGCTCACCAAGAGCAAGCTGGTTAGGAAGCTGAAGTGTCTGGTGTCACCTTGATTAGGTCAACTTCGATGTCAGGTGAAATGAGAGCCAATGCATTCAGGTGTTTCTGGAGTTTGTGGTAGGTAATCAGGATGAGTTAAATTTAGCTGGGATTCATTTGGGTGGAATATTGAAAATAAGAGAGTTCCCTGAATATAGATGCAGGAGAGACAGCCTAGCATCGGGTAAAAAGGATGTGTTTTTTTAGTTACTGGGATCCAGGTTGGGGCTGTTTGTCTTTCCCCCATTACATATCATTTTCACTATATTTTCTGTTTCTCTCTTTACTTATCATTGGTTAAGTCTGATTATGTGCCCTTCACTGATGTTTGGGGTTGAGTATGTTTTCAGGCATATATTTGATACTGATACTCCATGTTATGACACTTCAGTTTTGTAGAGACTGCCTTTATTGTACACTCTTCTGGCAGCTTAGGTGTGCTGCCACCAAGTGGTAGAGTACCTGAGCTCAGCTGCCCAAGAAGACACAGATGGATTTTGTCAGAGGCTCCAGTGGTTCTATTCTGGTTGTCTCCTCATTAAATCTGGGATTTTCCAAACTTTACCGTTTAAAATTTTATTGAAACACTGAAATTCAAGCAACCAATAAGCAAGGATTACTCTTCCTCAACTACAAGTGAGTTTGAGACAATCTTTCTCAAAGAACTGTAGTAAATGATAGATAAAATACTGTTTGTGAACATGTTTCACCTGCTACGTAATAATTGCCAGTTGAAACTGGGAGTTTTATAATAATGCTATTTTGGGGAAATAAATGGTGTGGTGTTTCTGTAATAATTCTTTTTTAAATAAAATCAAATTTTAAAAAAATCTAAATCACTAACAAAAAACATTCCTATTGGGTTTGCCTTCATCTTTGGTCGACTTGAAGTTGCAGTGCCCCAAGCGAACTTATCTCTTGGAGCTCCCAGTGTCCCCCTGACCTTTTTCATCAGCCACAAACATTGACGATAAAACACAGAAGATAATTTGTCTTTTCAGACCTTCCTTTCCAGACAACATTTTCTTTCTCTCAACATGGAAGATGAGTAGAAGAAAAACAACACTATCTAGGGTTTTGTTGCAGATAATTTAACTCAGGTGTAGGCACTCATCAGTTGTGGAAGATTTCTGTACCAGTTTGCCACTGTCACTTGTATTTTAAAAAAAAGTCTCCCCCTCGCCTTCTCTACCCCATCTCATCTCTTCTTAGATTGCTTTAGAAAAAAATATTCAGAATTTCGTTCTCAAAAGTCCAGCATTACCTAAACAAAACAAGTGATTTGAACGACATTTAAAGATTTTTGAATCTAGGAAATTCATATAGTGGAGGTGAGTCCCATCGCTTCTACGAGATCTGCCTGTCCTGAGAGAAACCACACAGCTTTCTCTCCGAGAGGTGGTGAACCTCTTGCAGGTCGGAATGGTTGGTTTTGTTTCTTGCCCCTGAGGATGCGGAGCACCACCTTGCAAACTGGGTGAATCCAATTAGACTGGAGGCTCCCCAAGGGAAAAGAAGAGGGCTTCACCCCCCATACTTCTTAGGGCCAATGCCAGGATCTCTCTTTCAGACATGAAGTACCTGAGGTCAGACTGAGGTTTCCCTTCAGGAGGTCCTTTTTCCTCAGTCGGGGGCTGTGACCACAGGGGGTGCCCAGGCCAGAGGTGGGTGGACTGGCACTGTGGCAGAGAGCGGGGCAGAGCCTTCTGCCAGGGGATGGAGCATGGAGGTGCCTGCAAGGGAACCAGCAGTGGACTCAGTCTCACCAAGGAGGTATATTCTTGTTCCTAAATTAAGCAAATATGACAGCCAGCCCCATTTCTCCTGGTACTTAGATGGGAGCACTTTGTCAGCCATGGTGACTCAGCAAGGACAAATGTTTTTCTGGATAATTTACTGACGTAATTCAAACATGTGTCCTGATGGCCCTGGCCCCTCTTTCCTTTTCTCTCAGAGCCTCCTTCCTCTCTGCATTCCCTATTTGTTCTAGGTCAAGTGAGGACCAGCCTCGGTTTTGAGAACTACTAAAAAACTCTAAAATAAGTACATTTTTCTCCCTTGCATCTCCCAGACTGTTCTGTCCTGAGCTGGAATTTTATCTGTTTCCATCGCTAGTAATGCATGTGCCAGGTTTTGGCCTGGTGTCTGAGACGAGGTCTGAACCTTGTCCTGTGATGCACTCCACCCTGGTTCCCTACACAGGAAGAGAATGTCCTGGATCTCCAGACCATAAGCTGTTTTCCTTTGCAGGAAATTCAGGCTTCACCCTCATTGGCTGAAGAGAAGCTCCCTGTTTTGGACTTGGAGGAAGGCAAGACCATTCCTCACCCTCTTGCAGCTCTGACTGTGACGGAGTGCTCCACTGGGAAGATTGCACATTGGTCCAGATTTAATTCTGTGGATACACAAGACAATTGTTTAGTTCTTACATACACACCAACTCAGAGGGAATGGTCAAAAGATCTTTTGGCTGAATTTGCAGATTAATGGAGTGGGGAATAGGGGAGGGACCCAGTTCTTGCCTTTAGGAGGTTTGTGGTCTGGTTAAGGTTTCAGGATCCACAGGAAAAGACAAGAACTGAAACCTTCCAAGGCAGCAACCACAAAAGCATATCAGTTAAATGGACGTAATCAGACACAATTTACTGGTGGTAAAAATCTGACCTGGATTGTAAAGGAAATAGATGAATTGGAATTCTGGAGCTTAAAGGCAGGAAGAAGCTGTAGAGGTCTGCCAGGCCAACTCTCCTCTTTTAAAAAGAGTAGAATGCTGTCCAGAGGGGTCCAGTCATGGGCCCAGGGTCCTCCAGCTGGCCAGGGTACCAGTCCTGAGCTTGCTGCAACCATACATACACTGCCCCCTAATACAGACCCTGCCTGTGGGACAGCAGGGTCCCCAGAGCAGCATGCACAGGATAACGGCCTCTATGAAGTCATATGTGGAGGGATTCTTCCACCCTATATGTGAGCTTCCTGAGCCTCTGAGCTAGTTATGCATGGGGGCAGCCTAATTTATTCTGATTTGGAGCAAAGACCTGGAGCCCTTGGTCCTCCCTGTTCCATTTCAAGATCCAAACATGCATGCCTCCACCTCCCACAGGGCTCCCCCGACTCCAGCTCTTTGACCTCCCTTGTAATTCCCAGGTTCCCACTAGTGTCTGAGCCATCACAGGGTTTTTCCACCATGTAAACCATGGGGATCTCATCAGTCCCGTCTGCCAGGGCAACCCTGGCTGGGTGTCGGAGGGAAGGCAGGCTAGCTCGAGGGTAACAGCCGCCTGCCCTGCAGGAAATAGAGCTCCTGCACTGGTTGGTAAAATCCAGTGGGCATGGCCTGGGGTGGGGGGGGTGGCTTTGTGTAGGGTGTTGCATTGTGTTTTGGTGGGGATGGTTATGCATGTGTCTGTGTACTGCAGGCAAAGAGCACTGGGCTTTCAAGAACATGACTGCTACTTAAGGAGAAAGAGGAGGAGGGAAGGAGAGAGGGTGTGCGCAAGCCACAGCAAGGGCTGTTTCCTGGAGGAAACATGTGGTTTATTAATGAGGATTCCACCTAGCCTGCCAGGAAACCAGAGCCCAGCTGGAGAGTGAGTGGGGGTTCCTGTGAGAGGGCAGGGATGGGGGGTGGCAAGAGAATGAGGAGTGGTGATGGCACGGTAGTAGGCCAAGCCTAGGAGAGTTGCTGCTCTGTCTCCTGGCCAGGTTGGGGGCAGCACCCCAGTGGGAGGCAGCCCATGGCTGCACTGTTGCCGTTTCTCTTGAGTCCCCTCAGCTCTATTCTCTTACTCCGCATTTTAGAAAGGCTCCCTGGGTCTTATAGTGGGGTGGCTGAGGCACTGTGCTTAGACAGGTCACAGTCTTTGTTGCTTACGGATATATGTGCTATGATCATAATGATATATTTTTTAAAAAGTTAAAAGATGAATTGTTTTTCATATAGCCTGACTATGGGGGAGTGGAGGGCGGGGAAGAAGGAGAGGGTAGAGAAGGCCAGAGGAGAGTGACCCTGGGGTTTGTCTGAGGAGGGCTGCGGAAAATGGGAGGGCTGTGTGGGTTTTGGTTTCCAGTTCTTTCTTTCCCTGTAGTGCTTTGGTTTCCATTTCATTTCTGCTGCATGTTCTGAATGACCCAGAAGGAAGGGATGAACAGCTCTGTGAGGGAGGGTAGGAAATAGGGCAGGAAGCTGCTGTCCTGAAATGGATGTCAGTTTCCATCCCACTCCTATCTGAACACACCCCTTTGCCACCTTCTCTCCCTAGCCAGCTAGACCAGACTTCTAGGAGCAATGATTCTTGTGCTTTCACAGTTTTCATGCCTTCTCTTGGCTAAGGGTAGCTCCTTCCAAACAAACACTGTGCCCCCAAGCCACTCTGATTCAGAAAGTGGGTCTCTTCCTTTGGTGAACAAGAGTTGTGTTTCAGAGCCTGTAAGGCTGTAAAATGACCTTACTGATTGACAAACACATCAGGGTTTATGCAGCTGCCTCATGCTGGTCCCTCCAAGGTGTATATCCTTTGGAAGGCTGCGTGCATTTGCCCGATACTGCTGTCACCCCCACCATTCCTGGAGCTCTCTTTGGGAGCTCCCTTCAGCGGTGGCATGCTCTTTTGACTATTTGCAGCATGGCATGGCAAGTCTTTGCCTTTTTTTTTTTTTTTTTTTGAGACAGGATCTGGCTCTGTTGCCCAGGCTGGAGTGCAGTAGTGCAATTTAGCCTACTGCAACCTCAACCTTCTGGGCTCAAGCTATCCTCCCACCTCAGCCTCCGTAGTAGCTGGGACTACAGGCATACGCCACCTTGCCTGGCTAATTTTGGTATTTTTTGGTAAAGACACAGTTCCGCCATCTTGCCCAGGCTGGTCTCCAACTCCTGAGTTCAAGCAATTCACCTGTCTCAGCCTTCCAAAGTGCTGGGATTACAGGCGTGAGCCACTGTCTTTGTTCTGTATGAGAAGACTTGATTTTTAGAATATTTTGTTTAAAGGCAGCATTGAAGACAAGTTGGGATGTGGATGCAGAGATCCCGCTGAGTGATTTTAGGCCTCTGGACCTGTCACTTTATGGCTATACCTGCGAATGTTGGGTGTGACCTTGAGACCTGAGTCAGTGCTTTTGAATACTTCACCGCGCCCTGCTTGGAAGAGAAAAAGAAAAACTGCCACATCCCTGTTCCAGGTGTTTGCAATGAGAGGTCTTTTTGTTTTTGTTTTGTTTTGTTTTTTAATAGTGTTATTTGTGTAGAATTAGGTAGCAGACTTTAAAAAGGTGGAAACTGTCAGCCTTCCTTATTTGGTCTCCAGTTAGGGTTTTCCTGGGACTCTGATGGGCAAGAGTTGGGTTTGCTTCTGGCACACTTGAGGGTGAGGAACTGACAAGGAGTAGTTCCTAGACCTAGAAATAGGCCAACAAATCTCTACAACTTTACCTTCAGTGGTACTTAACCATGGCTGCACATTAGAATCACCAGGGGGAGCTTTTAAAAATGATGGAGTCCAGCCCCAGACCAATTAATCGTAATCTCCTCACTTGGTAGACCTGGAGTAAGGCAATTGGCAATTAGATGCCTGGTCCAAATGGCTAAGATATCCAGCTGACTGTGTGACCTAAAGCAAGTCACTTCCCACCTCTGAAACTTGCTACCCTCCTCTCTAGCAGGAGGAGCTAGCAGAATAAGCATGAATGTTTCCTCAAGATCAAGTGTTCTGTGCATCTGTGAGGCAAGATAGCATGGTAGTTTTATGCACAGACACTGAGTCAAACCACTTTATAGAGGAGGAATTGAAACTTAGATTTCAGATAAGATACTGCCTTTGCACCACCCCACTGCCCCCACCAGCCCTGGCATCACAAATCAGATGTGCAGAGGCAAAAGATGTGTTGTTACATGGGTAGAAAAGACACTCACTCTTTGGAATAATAACCTGGGAAAGAGGCCAGAGGGTGACTTCCTGTACAAACAACAACAAAAACCTCTGCATGAATTAACGTAGATCCTGAGGAGGTCTTTGGCAGTTGGATTACAGCTTGACAGAAAGCCAGCTGGTGGAGAACAGTCACCCATAACCCAGCAGAGAGAGCGCATGACCAGCACAGGGAGCACCACCACCTCTCTCCTGCTGTCTGGATACCTAGCCATCCAGGTGGCCTCCCCATTGTAAAGGACCAGTTTGAGAACTGTCTGTGGGAACAAACATTCATTCAAAACCCATTCCCAGAGAGCGGCTCATTCTCTATAAGACACTGTTTCCTCAAATATTCTTTCTACTACTTCTGATTATACCAATTAGAGAACTTAAAGCAGGTGCTAATGTGTCTTTAACAGTTTTCTTTAACACCTGCTGATTTCTGGTGTTTCAGAAAGTGGTTGTGGCTTGGGGCAGTCAGCAGAAGTGCTGAGGCAGTTAGAATAGCCCTGAGGAGCAGAAAGCAGCTTAACACAGATCAAGGAACGGGCTAAAGTTTAAACAAAGTCTAGATCCCACAGCCAGAGACTCTCCACATGTCTGAATGGCTTGAGAATTCCAGCACAAATGGGTCAGGAGAATCATTTTCTCTACTGAACTCCAGGAACCTTTCTTTCTCTTCAAATTTGGAAGAACTCAGTTTATGTAATGATTTAGGGTAAACATGAGTGCAGCACAGTTCTGGGAGAAAGTGTTAAGTGGATACTTATTTGGGGCTGCTTTTTCTTCCTCCCTTTTCTGATTTCTGTCTGCTCATGGTGAATGGTCTGCAGGTACTAAAGGCTGCCCAGGCATCATGGATAAGACTCCTCTTTATCATTCCTCCAGGTCATCCTGCACTGTCAGCCCTGTAGGACCAAAGATGTGCTATGGCAGGGCCAGTGCCACCCTCATTAAATGAGGAACTCTTAGCTTGCCTTGTCCTTCTTCTCTGTCAGCCACTCCTCAGTGACCAGGCTAGCTCTCTACCCATGTTCAATTTGTCACCTTCCCTGGACGTCCTAGTGAATAGGTCTTATTTGAAGGTTAATTGTGCTGCATCACAACCCAAGCACCAGGGATTCCTGGTCCTCACACTAGGATTCTGACATCTTCACACTGCTGATACCCTGAAACACACACCCAGGCCAATGGAACCGGCCCCCAGCAGCACACACTAAGGAGGTAAACAGAAATCCTCGTCTCCCCGGCTGGCCTGCTGGAGACCCACAACATGTGGGTCTCTGCTTCCCCACCTGCCATCAGAATGGATCAATGTGATCTTTATTCCAGCAGCTGTTTTAAATGGGAATCTGCCAGACATTCACAGAAATGGGGTAGATCTCAGGTGGTAACACATGAGTGGGGGCAAACAGGGTTAGGGCATTTCCCTGCTGCCAGAGCACACTGGAAACCATGAGGAGGATGGTCCTTATTCCTGAGTTAGGGGTTTTAGTACTCACACAGGACACCCTGGGCCTCCAAGCCAGATTATTTGATGTTTGCTTCTTCAAGGGAGAATTTTTCTTCCTGTCACTTCCAGAGTTCTCATGGTTTTATAAAAGACCTGGAGTAAGGCAGTTGACAACTAGATGCCTGGTCCGAATGGCTAAGCTATCCAGCAGACTGTGTGACCTAGAGCAAGTCACTTCCCAGCTCTGAAACTTGCTACCCTCAGTTCTAACAGGAGGAGCTAGCAAGAAGCAGCATGAATGCTTCTTCAAGATGTGTTCTATGCATCTATGAGGCAAGAAAGCATGGTAGTTTTATGCACAGATACTGGAGTCAAACAAACCAAGATTCAAATCCTGATTTTACCCCTTCCTGGTGACTGTAAGTAACTTCTCTGAGGCTCAGTTTTCTTAACAATAGGGCAGGATAATAAATAGCAGCTTCTTATGAGTTTCATGTGAGGAATTAGTAAGATAATGTATACAAATGTTAACATAGAGCCTCATGTGTTCAGTAAGTTAGCTTTTACCACTAATATATGAATATGTCTCTTTTTTTTTTGAGACAGAGTCTCACTCTGTCGCCCAGGCTGGAGTGCTGTGGCCGGATCTCAGCTCACTGCAAGCTCCGCCTCCCGGGTTTACGCCATTCTCCTGCCTCAGCCTCCCGAGTAGCTGGGACTACAGGCACCCACCACCACGCCCGGCTAGTTTTTTGTATTTTTTAGTAGAGATGGGGTTTCACCATGTTAGCCAGGATGGTCTCGATCTCCTGACTGTGTGATCCGCCTGTCTCGGCCTCCCAAAGTGCTGGGATTACAGGCTTGAGCCACTGCGCCTGGCTATATGTCTCATTTTTACCAAAAAAAGTTGCTCCAAATTTCAGTAGTTTGGCTCTCATTGTATATGTGTATTCAGCTGGAGGATTTGAGGTCCTCACGATTTAGAGGGCTAGCCCAGATGTGGCTGCTGGTCTCCTGCTTCCTTACTGAAGTTCATGATTTCTGCTTCTTCCCTGGCTGCGGTGGAGGAGCAGCCACCATCCAGGCTCTTTGACTTCTCAGGGCCTTTGCACAGGCTGTTCCCTCTGTCTGAAGTGTTTTATTTTATTTTATTTTATTTTATTTTATTTTATTTTATTTTATTTTATTTTATTTTATTTTATTTTATTTTTTTGAGATGGAGTTTTGTTCTTGTCACCCAGGCTGGAGTGCAATGGTGCCATCTCGGCTCACTGCAACCTCTGCCTCCCAAGTTCAAGCGATTCTCCTGCCTCAGCCTACCTAGGGATTACAGGCGCCTGCCACCACACCCAGCTAATTTTGTATTTTTAGTAGAGACAGGGTTTCACCATGTTGCCTAGGCTGGTCTTGAACTCTTGACCTCAAGTGATCTGCCCATCTCAGCCTCACCAAGTGCTGGGATTACAGGCATGAGCCACCGTGCCCAGCCTCTAGTATTTTTTTAGTGTTCCCTTAACGAATTATTTCTTGTAGTTTCAGTCTTTGCTCCTCATGTGGGCTGTCCTGAGATGTTCTTAAGACTTATCATAACTTGCATTTCTTCTCTTTATCTAGCATTGTCTTGTGTCCACCTCTCCTTCTAGAATGAAACTTTCATGTTTCTGTCTTGTCCACATTTATATATCCCTGGTGCCTAGTACTGGGCCAGCCACAAAGTAAATGCTGAATAAATGTATGTTGGATGAATAAATTAATGAACTAATAGATAATATTGTACATTTATGTGACACTATATTATTTATGAAGCACCTTCATAATGAGGTTCTCCTTTTGAAGCCATATGAATCTCTGTAAGGCTACAGAAATTGGTCAACCAGAGCCTGGCTGTAGATACCCCGCAATAGCCATGACAGTTGTCAAGTGGGAAAGCACAGGGTCATGGCAATGCATAGGAAGATCCCCTTATCCCAGTGGGGATGGAGCAGGGTGGGGAGGGCATGTATCTGTAAGAGAAGACTTCTTGGAAGAAGAGGCTTGTGAGGCTTGTGGATGTAAAAATGTAAGTAGAAATTATCCAAGTAAAGATGGGGTTGGCGTGGGCAAGCACAAAGACATAGAGGCATGAGAGGGCAAATTGAATATAAAATTGAAACTAATAAATGCATTAAGAGAGGCATGGATAATATGTTATCTGTTTTAGCGAGGAGGAGATTGCTCTGACAGAGGCAGATCAGGCAATAAGATAGAAGAAAGATCAGGAAAGAATAGAAGGTAGCATTTGAATTCAACCCTGTGGTCAGATGATAATGGGCTGTATGCAGGGTGGTTCACTCATGTGGCCAGGAGAGAATCCAGAGAGACATTCTGGGATTTGCTCAGGCAGGGACCTGGAAAGAAGTCCAGGGAGAAGAGATTGAAAGACAAGATGGGAGAAAGTGGCATTTTTCTCCCTAAGGCCAGACTGTAATGTAGGGCAAAGCTTGGCCTGGGGTTGTCATTGACAGGTGCCCAGCCCTGCTGTCTGGGTCCAGAGAGACCTGTGGCTTGAGGCACTGGTACCCTAATTGCCCCCTGCCCCTCAAGTGGAGGTAATTGAGTCTCCTAAAGTGTGAAACAGGGCTGGGATAATAGTAGCAACTAAGACAGAGAAGGCAAATTCAAAGGCCAACAAACTGGTTGTATAAGTTTGTAAATAAGCTGGGAGTGGCTTGAAGAGTGGTTTTAAGCCTTCTCCAAAGATGTGTAAAAACTTTACAAACAACAACAACTGTGCCTAATAAAACCACTTTTGGGGATTGGCTTCAATAGTGGGCTGCTAAATTGTGATCTCTGCTAGGCTACCATAAGTGAAAATGGTCAGTGGTGACATGCCTATTCATTCATTCCTCACATACCCACCCACTCACAGAGGCCCTCTACACCTGGATCCATCAGACCTGGAGCCAGCCCAGTGGGTCAGGAGATGACTTTGTGGGCATCAGATGTGGGCAGGACCTAACATGCACCTAGAGAGACACCCAGGCCTTGCCCAGAGGTTTGAGATGTGGTTGCCAGGTCAGGTGTATGACAAGAAGCAGAAACCTTGCAGTGATTTCATGGCAACTTAGAGAGGGGAACCAGGGAAAGCAAATCTTCAGCAGGTGTCTGAGCACAGGCAGCAACACTGGGAACGGAAACTGCCAAGCTCTTCAGGGAAAGCCTCATTAGGCCAAGAGGAGGAGCTCAGTGTTTGCAAAAAGAACCAGACATTTACACCAATGGCAGAAATCCTTCCAAGCCTATTCTTGCAATAAATGACTCCATGCCTGAGGGCATGGAGAGAGAAACTAACATTTTCAGCAGGCTTGTATGGTGTAGCTGTTGTTCACCTTGCAAATGTTGTTCTGACTTATTTCGTTGTTGCTCTGATATATTTGTGTGTTACTTACTGTTTATTAAATGCATATCATAATATCTGATTTAGACAAAGCGAGTTTTTATCATTAAACTCTCAAAAACCACACCTAAGAGTGCCTAACTGTTGTCCTTGGATCACTATGGGGAGAATCCTGAGCTTTATCCTAGACCAACATTCATCAGAATATCTGGAAGGCTTCCCCCAAATCAGCATTTTAAACAAGTGTCCTAGGTGATAAGGAAAGTCACTAAAGTTTGAGAAGCATTGGCGTAAAGTGGTGAAAGTGCTTTTCTGAGATAGCACAGGCTTACTGAGTGAAAACAGCCCCAGTGACATTTAATGAACAAAAGAGTAAATGGTCTAGAACTGAGTACAAGAAACAGGTGATCAATCATCCAGTTATTCAGTATACATTTATGACTTCTGGGCCCAAGAGCCCTGGAGTCTATGAAACAGAACACAGCTCAGTTTGAAGGGATTGTAATTTATCACAAAGGGTGAGAACCTGGCCAAGGGGGCCTCAGGGGACCCATGCCTCAGATGGGAAACTATAGGGCAGGGTGGGCACAGGGGAGACAGGGCAATGACTGCCTTCTCCCTCTCAAGTAGCAGGTGTGGGAACAGGAAGGGGGTCACCCACTGCTCTTTCCCCTCCTGAGGGGATTTAAAAGTCTGCTTTAAAAAATATTTTTAAATAAAAAATAAGTATATAAAAGTCGGCCGCTCCAAACTTCACCCTCCTATGCCCCCATCCTCACCATACACAATGCAAACTTCTGCCCTTGAAAGTTTGATCTGGGCTAATAAATATCTTTTAAGAGGTAAATCACCTAAAGGGAGAAAGCAGGCTATCTGTTAGTTATGTTCCACTGTAAACGGGTCTGCTGAAACTGCTGTCATTTGAACACAGTGAATGAGAGAAGAGGTCTGGGAGTGTGGAGCCTTGGGGAAGAGGGCAGGCTGGGGAGCAGCTGCGGGAGTTGGGTTGGCCAGGGAGCACCATGCAGACTCCGGCCACTGCTGGGGTCAGGGAGACAGAGTCAGGGGGTGGAAGTGCACCACAGGCAGCCTGTGATGTCTGTGGCTCTTCCTGCTAATCATTACAGAGATTAACTAGCAAGACTGCTTCCTTGCTCCAGCATTAATTCTGGCCCCAGCACCTCACTGAAATTTCCCTGACTCATGGGACTGTGGCCTCTTAGTTGCTAAATACAATGGTTCTGCTCTCAGTGAATGACCATTCTCTGCAGCATTTGACACTGTTGCTCCTCCTTGCAATCCTCTCCTCCCTTATTTCTTTGATGTCATTCCTCTCCTGGTTCTCTCTAACCTCTCTTCATTTTTTCCTCAGGGTCATCTACTTCCTTCTCCCATCTCTTAAACACTGATATTCCTGCCAGTTCTATCCTTGACCCAGAAGATGGTTATTTTCTTCTTCCTCGGTTTTGTTGGGGGATCTCACCCACTTGTGTGCACATCAGCTACCACCCATTCGGGAGTCTATTCATTCAGCAAATGTTATTGAACACCTACTATGTGCCAGGCACTGTGTGACTCCTAAATAAACATTTCCACACCTGGTTTCTCTTTTAACTTCTAGACCATATATCAAATTGCCTTCAGAATTTCATATATGTATGAAATATACAATCGACCCTCTAAATCTGCTGGTTTCACATTGGGAGATTCAACCAACCAAAGTTTGAGACCCGCTGATTCAGAGAGGTGACTGTACGTATTTTCCATCAAGGTTGGTTGAGTATATGGAGTGGAACCCACAGATATGGAGGGCCAACTGCATATAATTTATATTTACATTATTATTTGTAACTGTAATAAAAATAACTGTCTTAGGCTGTGTTTAATATGAAGGAATTTGGATTCAAATGATTTATTAAGGGTCTGCTATTCAGGAAAAACTTAGAAGAAAGAAGCAGAGTAAGGAAAGGGGAAAAACCAACTAAGGATATGTGAAGACTTCAGGTGAAGTCTAGCTGGAGCCTTCTGGGGAGACTGGGGAGGCGGTGAAAATACATCACACTTCAGAGTTACTCTGCAATGAGGTAAAGGAGCTAGGCTCTGACATACCTCCGCCAGAGAGGCACTCGCCAGCCCTGGCGTGGGGATATAACTGCCCAGGTTTCTCTTGGAGAAGCATAGCCATCAGCTAAAGCAAGCATTCAGAGATGGTTACAGGCATCAGCTGATAGTTCCAACACTCTTGGAACTGGAGAACAGGCATAGTAGTTAGTAAAGGGATCCTAGGTGGACACCAGTGACATCTCCTATGGCAGCTTAGACTTACATAGAACAGTCTGTGTCTGGCACCATCCTAAGTGATTTATGTCTATTAACCTTTAAGACAACCCTGTAATTATTATTCACATTTTACATTGTGGGAACTGAGGCACAGAAGGGTTCCACAATAAGTAAATGATGGGGCCAGGATTCAGGCCTAGGAAGCTGGTTCTAGTTTTCATACCCTTAACTGCTGGCTCCCCTTCCTCGTTTGCACCAGGTACTGTAGTAGGCACTGAACATTCAATAGTGAAATGAATAAAAACTCCCTGCCCTTACTGAGGTTACTTTCCAGTGAGGGAAGATAGACAGTAAATAAATAAAACATATTATCCAGATGGTAATAAGTGCTAAGGAGAAAAATAAAGAGAATGGGTATAAGGAGGATTGGGTGACAGTTACAGGTTTAAATAGGGTGGTCCATGGAAGACTTCCATGAAGAGTCATTTTAGCAAGGACCCTTCTTCTACTCTTACACACTCCTTTGGGCTGACCCCAATTTACCCTCCTTCTGCACAGCTGGAGGGTAATCGATCCAAATCACCTGATCACGTTCCTTCTCTGAATCTTACCCTTCAGTAGTTCCTCGTTGCCTTTAGGACAAATCCATGCTCCAGCCTTGGCATACGAAGTGCATTCTGATTTGAAGCCTACATCCTCTCCAGTCTCTTCTCTTGCAAGGCCTGATTCTAACATTGTGGTGCCTAAGGCAAGAGTACAAATGGAAGCTCACATACCCTTTGTCTGAATATTTAAAATTAATGTAGCAAGCTAACAAACTGTTAAATAAAACATGTTCTGTCCTTCTACCTTGACAAATATATCTTCACAGCAACCTAGAAGGCCAAATTTAAATTTAGATTTGTTGGACTCCTTTGAGCTCCCAGGCCCAAATGTGGCAGCACAGTAGACCAGCCCCCACTCATGCTCTGCCTGCCTTCTCTCTCCACTCCCCAACTCAGCCCTACATGGCAGGGGCGCCTCATGCATGCAAGTGAACACGCCAGTTCACACATTTATATTCTAGCCACATCCTTTCAAATAGCAGCCCTTTGTCACCCCTTGGGCCTAGGGGTACACATAATGGTGATGTTACTTGCCCTTGGGAATTGGACCCTGGAAAGAGATACCCAGGGTTTCAGATACTAGGAGCTTGACCTACAAGGGGAAGATGGATGTGCAGCACAGACTCTATGTGGGTGAGTCATCTTGGCTCCCGGGGTGGAGGGGGGTGTGTGCAAAAAGAGGGACAGAGCCCAGAATGGGACTCTCCAAGGCATTCAGAGCTGCACTCTCTTGCGTTCAAAGGCCTGAACCAGAGTTAATTGTGTGAACTTTCGCAATATGCCACGCTCTTTTGCTTCTCTGACTTTGCGGTTTTGCACAGACTGCAGAAGGGAGATCACTCACTTAGACTCCTTGCCCTAATGTATCCCATCTCCTCTGGGTCCCCTAACTAAATCCCCTCACCTCCAGCCCCCGACTCCTGTCCCCAAACACAAACACCCATACATAGTGTCAGTGTGGTGGGGTAGAGTATGATATAGTGACCTGAGCTTGGGTTTTCTTTTTTGTTGTTGTTTTTTTTTTGAGTAGAGACAGTTCTACCTCGTTGGCCAGGCTGGTCTCGAACTCCTGACCTCAAGTGATCTGCCTGCCTTAGCCTCCCAAAGTGCTAGGATTATATGCATGAGCCACCATGCCCAGCCTGAGCTTGAGTTTTCAAGTCAACAGTCCTCATTTTGAATTTTTGCTTAGCCACTTACTAGTTATGTGATCTTAGGCAAATTTTATGCCTCAATTTCATCTCTCACATGGAGATAACCATACCTAGTTTATGAAGTTACTATTAGCATATAATGAAATGATGTATGGCAAATACCAAACTATAGCCCCAGCATAGAATGAGCACGCAGTAAAATAGTTGTTTCCCCTTTCCCAGCTATGCCCCTTACTTGAAACCAAACACACAAAGCACCTTGGAAGATTAGCCTGTTTTTCACAGAAAGATGCCAATTAGATTAGGTCACAGCACTCAGCTCCTGGGCCTCTTTCTCCATCTCCTGAGTTACTGAGAACCTCCTATAGAATATTAGGACCTAATTTCTACCCTTAGTTGTCAGAAATGATTAGTTAACAGGGCATAACCTGCTACTGACCACCAGCTTTAGATGTAGGGATTGTTGACCTCCAGCTCTCGGTAGCAACACAGAATATTTGTTGTTAGGAACAAAGAATTCTCCGGTCAGCATAATTACGGCAACAGAGATGGAGTCTGAGGAGCAGGGAAATAAGGAAGACAATCATCTCTAAGGAAAGGCAAGACCCACAGTTAACATTGCTGAACCTGACATAGGTGGGCATGCAACAAATATAAGTCAAGCTACACTAAACGATGTTCAGTGATAAAACCCCTAAATCCCAGTAGAAAGCCTCTAATCCCTAATGGAAAGATGGATAAAAGAGCTGATCAGGTAATTCACAGAAGAAATATTTACAGGCCAAAAAGCAATAACTAGTAATCAAATAAATGCACATTTAAATATAATACAATGTATTTTTAGTAAAACAGGCAAAGGTTTTAAAAATTCAATGACCAGTGCTGGTGAGGATAGAGTAAGGGGGGTACTGTCATACACTGCTGGTGGACTTGTAAGTTGACATACCTTTCTGTAAAGCAATCAAGAGAATGATCAAATAAGTTATGGTATAGGCATAAGATGGACTATCACTAAGTGCAACAGATTGGAAGAAATTTTAGACATGAGAAAAAACTGTGTTACAGTGAAAAGTAGAACAGTACGTGGTATGAAAACTATATGCACAGAAAAGGTAGAAAGGATATAGGCCTGGGTGTTATAAAGTCCTACCATTAGCATCTCTTTCATGGATCTTTGACTACTTTAACTTTTGTGTAGTTATCAGGTGTTTCTCTTATAATGGGAAAGAAATCCTGTAATTTGGAAAAAAGTCACATTGCTTTAAGACAAGAGGATAGAGAAAATTATTTATGGAAAACTTTGGCCACTCATTATTTCAGTAAGTGTCAGGGAAGAAGAGGCAACTCCTTTCCTTTGGGATGCAGGATTTGGGGAGAATACTCATCCTTTCTTTCATGCTGGAGAGAGTCCCCTCTCCTGGGGAATTTTCTGTGTACCAGGGATGCCTAAGTAAGCTACCTTGTGCTTGAGACACGCACACAGTCAAGAGCTGTGGTCTCTTAATGAGGCTGTAACAATCTCATCACTGGTTGAAATTTGAGAATAAAGCCCTGCCAAAAGGTTTTAATTTCTTTTTGTGACCTGAATCCTTCTGTGACCTTACTGCCAGCAGCTGTGAGCAACTGATAATGTGGTAGGCACATATGTGGGTCATGTAACATACATAGTGGTTTACACAACTGCAGTCTGGGAAATGGGAAATTAAGTGAAAGACCATAAGGAAATACTATCCTGGTATTTATATTTTAAAATATGAAGTAATCAATGTCTATTTTGAATTATAAAATAAACGGATTGGCTTTTAAAAAATAAGAGAAGACCCCTAACTACTCAAACATAGACTGTCTTCCAAACTGAGATGTTTTAACTATTCTGACCTTCATTTTTTTTCTTCCTATTCTCAGGAGTTATAGTCAAAGTTCAAGTGTTTAAACTTTGCTACTAACTTATATAACAACATCTTGATTTATTTAGCCTGCTGATGTCTTGGTTTTCAAGATGGTCACTGTCACTTCATCTTGCCTTGATTTCAAGAGTTACTCCTCCCTCATCCTCCCTTAACATCCTGATACATGCATTTTACACTGTGACTCTTACAATGGAAATACATGAACAACTGGTCTGCATCTTCCGTTGCAGTCAGTTCCACTCTGGGCTCTTTCTGAGTGATCAGCATGACTCAGCGACCTGATTTTTTAAGTTGACATACATTTTAAACCACAAAGCTGGGCATGGTGGTGCAAGGCTGTAGTCCCAGCTACCTGGAAGACCGAGGCAGAGGGATCATTTGAAGCCAGGAGTTTTGAGACTATGGTGCACTGTGATTGTGCCTGGGAATAGCCACTGCACTCCAGCCAGTGCACATAGCGAGACCCTGACTCTTTTAAACAAAGTGAAAAATAATAATAAGCTACAAGTAGTACATCTTAAATACAATGGTGGTAAAGACATGTTATTAATACTTTGTGTACCATCTCTCATCAACTGGCAGAATCAACCTAGAGCCCTTTTTTGAAAAAGTATTCTTTGGCCCAGTTTGGGCGCAGTGGTAAGATGTACTAGTGTCTGTCACTGATGTAGGCACAGGGCAGAACAACACTCCTGTCAAGGACTTTCCATCTCAGATTTAAGAGGCGACAGGGTCTCTGTCTTTAGAGAACTGGAATATCAATGGGGAAAACATGATTCATTTTAGGAACAAGAAAGGGAGACAAAAATTAAAATAAAAATAAAATACAATTGTGAATATCCAAATTGTAAACATCCCAACAAGTGCAGTTGACTACAGGTTGGGTAGCTCCTATCCAAAATGCTTGGGACCAGAAGTGTTTTGGACTTCAGATTTTTTTTTTTTTTTTTTTTGGAATGTTTGCATTCTGCTTGCCGGGTGAGTATCCCTAATCTGAAAATCCAAACTCTGAAATTCTGCAATGATCATTTCCTTTGAGCATCATGTTGACCCTCTTAAAGTTTCAAGTTTTGGAGCACTTCAGATTTTGGATTTTCAGATTGGGGATACTCAGCTTGCAAAAGGAAGGCCTAGTTATTTGCCAAATGCTGGGAGAAGGCAGAATGCCAGGACCATTGGTCAAATGTGGAAAGGATTTTTCTGAGGCATACAGTTTGAGTTGGGTTTGAAGGTGGCCAAGAGACCTGACATGAAGTTGGAAGAGTGATTCTGGTCAAGGGGAGTGCAGGTTTCCAGGTGCTTTTTGACTGTGTACTTCAAAGTCTCAGCTACCCAGAGTGACCATACTGACCTCTGACCTCCCCACAGTGAGGACGTGTGCAAACGTGGCTTCACTGTCATCATCGACATGCGGGGCTCCAAGTGGGACCTCATCAAGCCCCTCCTCAAAACGCTGCAGGAAGCCTTTCCAGCTGAGATCCATGTGGCCCTCATCATTAAACCCGACAACTTCTGGCAGAAACAGAAGACCAACTTTGGCAGCTCTAAATTCATCTTTGAGGTGAGCCAGATTTCTCTCTCTTAGCATCTTCTTTCTCTTCCCCTTCTGCCATCCACACATTCGTCACTACTTCTTCTCCATCTACCATACAGTATGTGACACCTCAAGGGCTGAGATTTCAGGATTCCTTGGCACCATGGCCTTACCAGTTAGAGTACGGGGAGGAACAAGAGGCTCACAAGATCGTCCCCAGTGCACACCTTCATTAGGCAGTCTCATTTACTGTTGTTGGTTGTGTAATTGGGACAACTATTTCTGGAGACAACTTTGCAATTTGTATCAAAAACATTAGGAAGAGTTTATGTCTATTGATGTAGCAGTTCTTTTTTTATTGCTGTATCATAGTTGTACATATTTTTGGGTACATGTGACATTTTGATGCCTGTATACAGCGTGTAATGCTCAAATCAGAGTAAATGGGATATCCATCACCTCAAACATTTATCATTTCTTTGTGCTAGAAACGTTACAATTCTTCTCTTCTAGCTTTTGAAATATATCATAAATGATTGTTAACTACAATTCCTCTACTGTGCTATTGAATACTAGAACTTATTCCTTCTATTTAACTGTATTTCTGTATCTAGTAACTAATTTAGGAAAATATTCTTTTTTTTTTTTTGAGATAGAGTCTCACTCTGTTATCCAGGCTAGAGTGCAGTGGCATGATCTCAGCTCACTGCAGCCTCTGCCTCCTGGGTTCAAGTGATTCTCCTGCCTCAGCCTCCTGAGTAGCTGAGATTGCAGGCACCTGCCACCATGCCTGGCTAAATTTTGTATTTTTAGTAGAGATGGGGTTTCACCATGTTGGCCTGGCTGGTCTCGAACTCCTTACCTCAGGTAATCTGCCCACCTCAGCCTCCCAAAGTGCTGGGATTACAGGCGTGAGCCACTGTGCCCAGCCTAATTTAAGAAAATATTCTTAATACAAAATTTCAACAAACAAGAAGGTAAAAAGCCAGGTAAAATTGCAAACAAGAAATGTCTACAAGAATGTTCATCACAGCTCATATGTTCCTATACAATAGTATATGTACACATGTGCATAAATATTTATACATATATAGTACATATACATACACATATATAGGTTGTATCCTTGCTAGCCATTAATGTTGGTGACATTAATACACAAATACTGACTGGGTGCGGTGATTCATGCCTGTACTGTAATCCCAGCACTTTGGGAGGCTGAGGAGGGCGGATCACTTGATGTCAGGAGTTCGAGACCAGCCTGGCCAACATGGCGAAACCCCGTCTCTACTAAAAACACAAAATTAGGCGGGCGTGGTGGTGTGCACCTGTAATCCAAGCTACTCAAAGAGGCTGAGGCAGGAGAATCGCTTGAACCTGGGAGGTGGAGGTTGCAGTGAGCTGAGATTGCACCATGGCACTCCAGCCTGGGTGACAGAGCGAAACTCCTCAAAAACAAAAACAAAAAAACAAAACAAAACAAACAAAAAACCCAAATACTATGAAGCCATGAAAAACCATATTTAGAAAAAGTAGTATTAAAATATTTATTGTTTAATAAAATGCAGGTGGTAAAACAATATGGATAGTATAATCTGAGATTTGTTTTTAAAGTATATGTATGGAAAAGAAAACTGAGATTGAAGATGTTAGTGATGGTTTATTCTAGGTGACTGGACAATGGGTGGTTTTTATTTACTTCATATATTTTTTATTTTTTCAAGGATGATGTATTACTTTCATAATCAAGGAAAACATGTTTTCAAACTAAATTTTCTAGAGGGTATATGTTTCCCCTGAGAATTTTAAATGACAATACATCAGATTAAATCAATGATTTAAGTGTCTGTGTTCCAGCCAAATTTGAACTGTTCCCTTCTTGGGAATTCTAGTCCTCATATGCAAGGGAATGAGCTTTTAAATGTGTGTGTGTTGAAAACGCAGAGCTGCTTTTAATCTTTCAGCAGCTTCCCATTCCAGACTTTTGTGCCCTGGGGGCCAGGAGCGCCTGTGTGTGGTGTCAAATAGGCTGTGATTTGAGCACAATGACCTGACCCTTGATGCAGGCAATTCTCACTCTGTGTAAACAATACAAGAAATTTGGCTTGGTATAAAAACAGTGACCTATTATAGTCTCCCAGCACCCCTCGGGAACAGTAGGAGTCCTGTAGGGAAATGTTTTTTATATTTTGGCTTGTTTATACAGAAGTGGTGACAACAAGCCTATGAATGTATAAGCTGAAGAGACTGAAAAGAATCTTTTCAGTAAGTCTTGATACTTATGCTTCAGCATTGCTGGCCTGCATGTCCCATCTCTCTGCACCTCTTTCACTCTAAGCTGAGCAGGCTTGTCTCTGTCTCCTAAATAAGAGGTATAGGAGAGATAGCTGGGGGCCTCCCAATCAAAGGAATATTTATAAGGCAGTATCTTAAAAACAGTGAATTTAATACTTAGTGCAGAGTGGGGTAACAAGTGATACAGAGATGAGAGTATAAGCTTGTTCAACAACAGATACTTATACCTAATTCGTAAGTATAATTATGGAGGACTTCCTGGAAGTGGTAAACTTTGAGCCAAATTTGAAGGAGAAGGTACTTTGGAATAGGGTTTTTCAAGTTTAATGCACACAAATCTCCTGGGGATTTTGAAAGTGCAGATTCTGCTTCAGTAGGTCTGGGGTAAGGCCTAAGATTCTGCATTTCTGACAAGCTCCTATGTGATGCCAATACTGCTGGTCTGAGAGCTATGCTTTGAGTAGCAAGGATGGAGATTAGCAGGAGTTTGCAACTCTAGTTGCACATTAGAATCACCTGAGGGACTCTTAAACCTACTCATGTCCAAGCTCCCATTTAGCCAATTAAATCAGAATTTCTAGGGATGAAGTTTGAGCATTGGTGTTTTTGCACACTCCCCAAAGGATTCTAATGAGCAGTCAAGTTTGACAACCATTGTTCCAGACCAGCCCTCCTGCCTGTGGCAACTCCTTCCTTCCTCTTAGGAGAGGGGTGGAAAGAGAAGGAACAAAGAGGGAATGCTCAGAGAGTAGCAAGACACAGAGATCAATTGCTTTTCAGGTTTTGAGTAATGATGCAGCCTTCAGGTCATCAGAGTGAGCACTAACACGGATTGAGCATGTACTCCATGCTGTGCACCCCATGTGCTTTACACACATTGATACATTTAATCTCTGCAAGCCCCTTAAGAAAGGAATTATTATCTCCATTATTCAGAGGAGGAGACTGAGGCTCTGAGACCTTAATAGTTTGCCCTGGGTCACACAGTTAGTAAGCGTAGGGCTGGGACCCAAACCCAGGTATTAATTTGCTAGTCTCTCATTCTTCATGAGAGAGAAGAGAAGCCTAAAGCCCTATCGGATGGAAAAGATGTTTACTAATAAACTAGGGTGGTTGCCTGCATCACCATTTGCTGGAGACACTTTGCTTCCTGGAGACAAACATTCTCCACTCTGCTCTCCAGGAGCTGGTAGGGGCCTCACAGAGAAAACCAAGGGCCCAGACTTCCCTGTTGCCCATCCCTAGTTCTGTTCACCATACCACAGAAGAGCTAACAGGGAGAGCCTCGGAAAAAATAAGACTATGAAATCTTTGCAGCCCAAGCACTGGCCCACGTTGCTTAATCCAACTATGATGATACTCTGGGTCCACAGGCCTTGGTTTTAAAGCTGTAGAAAACTGTCCCCCAGAAACTTAGGTCAGTTTTTCTTCCAGCTTCTGCTTCTAGCATCTGAAACCCTATTGAAGTGAACTTGGGGTCAGGAGGAGGGAAAATGAGGAGAGCAGGGACACAAAGGCAGTTCTTCTGGGGTGGTAAATGGGGGGCAGTTGGAGAGGCTTGCTAAAGCAGTCAGCAGTCTGTAGAAACTGCTGATCCCAGCTGATCTGTGACTCCTGACCAGTGAGTCCCATGGCTCCCTATCACCCTTTCTGAGGCAGGCTGTGGTCATTATTATGTGGAGTTACCTTGTCCTTTTCCCTCATCCTATTTCTGCCCTGTTCTCCCCCCAGCATCACTACTGAGTATCCTTGTCTGTGTCTGCCCCTTCCAGACGAGCATGGTATCTGTGGAGGGCCTCACAAAACTGGTGGACCCCTCCCAGCTGACAGAGGAGTTTGACGGCTCCCTGGACTACAACCACGAGGAGTGGATCGAACTGCGGCTCTCCTTGGAGGAGTTCTTCAACAGCGCCGTGCACCTGCTCTCACGCCTCGAGGACCTCCAGGAGATGCTAGCCCGGAAGGAGTTTCCCGTGGATGTGGAGGGCTCTCGGCGGCTTATTGATGAGCATACACAGCTCAAGAAAAAGGTGCTGAAGGCCCCTGTGGAGGAGCTGGACCGAGAGGGGCAGCGGCTGCTGCAGTGCATCCGCTGCAGCGACGGCTTCTCAGGACGCAACTGCATCCCGGGCAGTGCCGACTTCCAGAGCCTGGTGCCCAAGATCACCAGCCTCCTGGACAAACTGCACTCCACCCGGCAGCACCTGCACCAGATGTGGCACGTGCGCAAGCTCAAGCTGGACCAGTGCTTTCAGCTGCGGCTCTTTGAGCAGGATGCTGAGAAGGTAGGAAGGGAACAGGCCAAACCTGAACTGGGATGGGGGTGAGGGAGCGGAGGTTGCTCATCCAACTTTCTGATTAATGATAGTACTTTTCTGGAAAGCTTTAAAACAGTGTGCCTACTAGTTTTAGCTAGTGTAATTTTTTTTTTTAAGCTCACCCTTGTATAGTATTTATTATGTGCCCAGTATTGTTCTAAGCACTGTGTGCAAATTTATTCATTTTAATCCTTTCAAGAGTCCTAAGAGATAGGCATACTATTATAATCACATTTTATAGATGAAGAAACTGACAGGTTAAAGAATTCACCAAGCTGGGAAGTGCAGTCTGGCTCCAGGGTCCATGCTTTTACCTACTGTTAGAAGCTGCCCCGAGTACCTGTAATGAGTTGCTTAAGCCAGCTAAGGAACAAAAACAGTACTGTTAACAGCCTCTATAATATTAACTAGTGATTATGGCCCTGCAATGTATTTTACCATTGACAAACCACTTTTCACACTGTCTTATTTAATCTGCTTAATCCTTTGATCCTTACGGGTTGAGTGGTGGCATCTCTCTTGACATGCAGGGAAATGGATGTTCTTTGATCTTGGGTCTACAGTGACAGAGCTGACATCTGAATCCAGCATTTTTCTGTTTCCAAGTCCAGGGCTCTTCCTGCCATACCCACTTGTTTCCAGAGGTTTCTCTTTAGCTGCTAAGCATTTTCTTGAGTAAGACACCATTTTTTCCAGCAGTGAATTTTCAAAGCTTTCCCCTTATCAGGGGAAAGTAAGATAAGAGAATGTAAAAAAGGAAAATTGCATATAGTGCCTCTTTGCTGAGGATCCAAGGGTATCTTCCCTAGATTCTCTTTAAGCTAAAGAGAAGAAAGAAGACTTTACTATTATATGTGCTTTAAGAAGAAGACAGTAGACTCTCCTCCTGTCAGTTTTCTGGATGTAACTTATATTTAAATGGACAATACTGTTCTTAGGGATGCCATGACATCTCTCAGTAACCTGTGAATTTTACAATGTCTGATGTGATGGTTTTCTGTCTTTTAAGAGCTCATATTGAAAAATGTCTCTAGGTATTTTTAAATGATGAAATCGAGATCTTAAACTCTCTGTATAAGTGTGATCCCAATTTATGTACTAAATATAACTGCAAGAAAATTTACCAGAATGTTAATAGTTTTGCTTCCTTGGGGCAGGCTTATGGTTAATTTCTCTGTATAATTTTATAAGGCTTTCTAATTTTTTATAACATATAGTAAAAAAAATTAGCATATGCCTTTTTTTAATGCGTATCACTTTTTATAGCATATCCCTTTTTATATACCTTTTGAATATGATTTAAGCAAGTTTTGGGAACTTCTGACCTTTCTTGGGGCTCTTTGCCCAGTGGCCTGGCAGCCTGAGTCTGACCCTGGCCTGGGCTGCTCTGGGAAGGGCAGCTTAGATCTCAGAATTCCTGCATTGCTCACCGAGTGATGAGATGCCAGGGCAGGAGCCAGCTGTTCTGTGAAGCCAGAATCAGGTACTTTGGCTCTATTGCCAGTTTTGGAAAGATCTGGAACATCTCTTTTTTCTTGAGGCCTGTTTTGCTCTGGGGCAGGGAATCTGCTTTGCAGCCTGGCCTGGGTGCCTGTTTCAGTGAGCAAGGGACAGAAAGGGAGGTGGAGGACTTAGGTCTGCCTAGGCATGTTTTAGAGTTTGGGGCACTTCATGGTATCCCTGAGGCTCAAGGACATGGGAAGCCTGCATAGGGCACAGATAGTGCCTGTCTGAAAAACCAAGCAAATAGCATACCATAGCTCCAGAAGTTCCCAGGTCAAGGACGCTGCCCTTCTAGGGCCTGCCACGTTCCATTCAACAGGGCAGTAATTGCTGTTACACATAGATTCTCTCAATCCATGCTCCTAAGAATTGTATAGTATATGATCATTACTATTTTACAATTTAAGAAATGGAAACTTGGAGAGGTGAAGTGGCTGGCCCGAGGTCATACTGTTGGTTAGCCAGGGCCACTGTCTTAGTCTGTCTCCAAAGCCCATCCAAGCTCTTATCCAATAACCCTGTTGTCCCTCTGCTCCCAGAACCTACTTCCTGCTACCACTGAACACCACCTGTTAGCCCCTAAGTCTCCTGGTGCATGCCTGATGGCCCTAGAGAAAAATCCCAAATCCTACCTTTTAATGCTCATTCCATAGCAGGGGCTCTTTCTGTGCCATGGACTCTTTTGGTCTGGTGAAGCATATGGACCCCTTCTCAGAATAACATTTGTAAATGTACAAAAAATATACATAGGCTTGGAAAGCAATTACTTAAACACGGTTATTTGCAGGAACAGAAAACCAAATACCACACGTTCTCACTTATAAGTGGGAGGTAATCATTGGATACTCATGGACTTAAAGACGGCAACATAGAAACTGGGGACTACTAGAGGCGGTAAGGAGAGAGGGGCCTAAGGGTTGAAAAACTAACTATTGGGTAGTATACCCATACCTGGGTGATAGGATTATACCCAGGTAATAAACCTGCACAAAATATCCCCTGAATCTAAATTACATGTTAAAAATAAAATAAAGAAATATAGTTATTACATTTTAAAAATAGCAGCATTATATGTACTTTTTAATTAACATGCTAATAAGATCTACTTGAAGTCTAATTTAACTATTATAATCCTGAAGTAGTGATGAACATTAATAAATGATGTTTCAGGACAACAACCCTGATATGATATGAAAATATGTATGTTTCTATTATAGTCAAAGACACCAGCATTGCTAACACTAATGCAGTTTGTTGACTATGTTCATAATGGAAGAGAATGCTATATTTCAGTTAGAGGTTAGTGAAAATAAAGATATGAATTTTTTCCTATCCAAGTATATGATCCCTGAATTCTATCCATGAACCCAAGGTTTAGAATGCCTGTTGTGTGATGTGCTTATACCTTAAAAAGGAGTGTGGGGGAGTGTGCGAATGTGCACGTGTGTATGTTCATGCATGTGCATGTGAGTAGAGGGGTGGGGAGAGAGGCAGAGAATATTCAAAACAAGGGAACAAAAAGGAGGATGGGACGAGGGCAGCCCAGGAATATTTTGAGGTTGAGTCAGTGGTGAAAAAGCCACTCAAGCTTGACCCAGCTGCCACTGAAAATGTGCTGAGTGCTGGACAGGGTAGAAAAACAGTCCTTTTAAGTTGCTTTAAGATTAATTTAAAATATCTGCTCAGAGCTGAGTGCCTCAGCCTTTGACTTATTTGGTGACTTTGGAAGGGGGTGAAGAGGGTAATGGTTTGGAATAAGGGCTGTGAGTGTGGATCCACATCTAAACAAGGGCTTGAGGAAATAGTTACCATCTCTGAGCCAAGTCTTAGTCTTCCTTCTGGTGGGAGGCTGGTTGGCGGAGGCCTCTAATTCCAGATCTGGGAAGCTCTTGGCAATCAGAGGAGTCTGGTGATAGCTCAGCCTCTATTTTTGTAAAAGAGGTGGGCGCAGTCTCGCCCCTGGCCTTGCAGGGTGACAGCTTGTTCCCAAGGGCTTGAAAATGGGTTGGTGTTCCCCATTTACCAGCTGGCCTTGGGGAGTGAAGCTGCCTCTCACTTCTTCCCCTGACACCTGTGGTGACCCCCCCACATTCCCCATCTTGGAGGTGCTGGGGAGTGGACCATGCTCTCTCCCAATTAAGCCTCTAGGGAGTAGGGCCTCTGTTCCACAGATAATTCATAAAGCAAGTCACTCATTCATTTAATAATCAATGTTGAACAGCTGTCATGAGCCCCCAAAAGGGGGGGTGGCCAGAAGTTCTGTCTGGAGCAGTTCACCATCTAATTAAGAAAGTGAGCACATAAGCTCCTGTGTATTCACTTTTTTTTATTTTTATTTTTATTTTTAAAAGCAGGTTTATTGAGGTATAATTGATAAATAATAAGTGGCACATATTTAACATATATGATCTGCTAAGTTTGGACATGCGTATACACCTGTAAAACCATCAAGGTAATAGACATAGCCATGCCTCCAAAAGTTTTTTTGTTTCTGTTTGCATAAACTCTTACTTATTAAATGCTTTCTGTGCACCCTGTACTGTCCTAAGCACAGCCTCTGTGCTTGGAGAATTTTCAGAGAAGAGGGAACACTGCAGCTCAGGAATGACAGGAAAGTCTTAATGAGCAATCTGTGGAAGCACAGAGTAATTCAGAGATGATTCAAACAATGCATGATGTTAGATGAACCACTGCAGTCTCAGCCGGGTGCCCTCTGGTCTATAACTAATGGGCCTGTCCTCCACTGTATTCACAGAACACAAGCCAGGTCACCCCTCATTGGCCTGGTGCAGATTAAGGCTCTCTATGCAGCCCTGTTTCACATCCGGCCACCCCTCCAGTTGCAATAGACCCTGTGTGATGAAGGTGTCTGCCCTGCAAACACAACCTATTACTGAAGAGAAGGAATGGGCCTCTTCCCCACTGGGGGCCATATGTGGTCTTAAAGGTCATTAAGTAGACTCATTGTAGATGTGCCTTTGGCAAATGGAAGGGTGAGTGCTACTCAGTGGAGGATCCTCCCCATACACACCCCTTACTGGGTGCCTAGGACACATCTTATAATGGTAAAACTAGAAGCAACCGTGAAGTCCACATGTCTACCTCCTACACACTGTAGAAATCCCAGCCTTGCCATCTGATGACAGTCATTGTGCCCTTGTGATGTCAGTGTGCTGATGCCAATGATAAGTATCAGAAAATACTGAAACTCCCATCTGCCTTCTGGTCTAGGGAAGGCCCTCAGTCTTCCAGTCTTTTCAGAGAAGGAGCAGTGCTTCAAAGAGCTCTGGTGCGTAACTACACATAACGGATTCAGAAATCTTTATCTACTTCATTTCTGAATAAAGGAAGCTCTACTGATGTCTACCCAGGAGGCTCATTTTTTAGTCTTGCCCAAAGCTATCCTGGAAAGGAGAAGATATTCACACTTTGGGAGAATCCCCAAAAGAGTGAACAAAGCTGGCTAATGGGGCTTCTCGTATTGGAATCATGCCTATTATTGGTTTATGCAGCACATTGTATTTATTTCATGTGTAAATGCATGGTTGGGAAACACCCAAGACAAGATCCTTATCACCCTGCTTGAGAGGATATTTTGGTGCCCACCTCCCCCATGACCAAGACATCTAGCCCAAATGAGAATCTCTCATTTTTTTTTAGGTGTTCAGCGGAGACTGTGGCCTCTGTGGCTGTCTGGCCCTGCCTTTACCACTATGGGAAAGCTCACCTTGGAAAACCTAATTTTTAAATGCCGTCCTGCAGTATTCATTTTTGTATGGCAAAATTCTATTCACATCCATGGGTGCCATGCTGAAATGGAGCTGTGGTGGGTGGAGTTAGGATTTGTCCTGGGGTGACACTTACCAATTGTGAGACATTAGGCACATCTTTAGCTTCTCACCCCCGATTATGTTACCGGCAAAACAAAGATAAAGAATTTGTGCTACTTCTACTTCAGCATCTTTTGACTTTTCTTCTACTTCCACACTGCACTGTTCTCATGCACAATACTCTCTCTTCATGAAGATATCTTTCAACCGGAGAAGTGGGGTGGCCACGGTGATGGTGGTGGTAGCTTTGGAGGTGGTGATGATTTGAGAATAAACTTCTGAGGAGATGCACCAGAATCTGCAGAGTGGTTTGATAAAGCCCCACCCCACCCCAATCCATTCCTCTTCGTTCCTCTTCGAGACTTGCTGCACTAAATAAATATCTAAGCCCTTTTACAACTTAACAATTGTATAATACGTTTTGCTTTTTTGTTCTTCCCTACATATTTATAGTGGGTTCTTGTCTTTTCAGGATTGTTGCCTTGGGTAATTACGAAAAATAAGAAACCTCTCAGCAAATAAAACCCTACTCCCTTGAGGTTTTGTTTGTTTGTTTATTTGTTTGCTTAAAAAAAAAAGACAAACTTCTTCGCAGGGTTGTTTTGAGAACTGAGTGGGGTGATGTATGTAGCAGTGCCTGGCATGGTGCCTGGCCCAGCATAACTATTCCAGGAACATTGGCTTCCCTTCCTTCTCCCTGCCCTATTTCAGTTATGATTTACTCTTCAGTCATGGGTGCCTGCTGAGACCATGAAGAGTGTCACTGATGCTCTCTTCCAAATGAACCTGCTCTAAATCATTTTCAGTTATCCTTAATGGAACAAAATTCAGAATTGATTTTTGAGAGAAGTTGGAAATTATGGTATAGATTCATGGGGGCCCTGCAGGTCACCAGGCTATGCAGTGCCCCTGGGCAGGGCACAAAAGAGGAGCACATAGGTCAAATTGGGGTTACATCTGAGGAGTCAGGGCGGGGAGATCCTCCACAGGGAAAGGCCTCTGGAAAAACAAGGTCTGTCCTTGAAGCAGCCCCAGAGGAAGTGGTTCTTCCTGGTGTCCCATGAGAGGTGAGCCCCCATCCCCATGCACCCTCTACATCTGAGACACTTGTCACCTTCTGCTTTGCAGTATAGCTAAGAGCATATTTATCTTATTCTCTTGCAAACTTGGGGCCAGAAATACTTCCTATGGCAATGTTTATGCATTTTAATATTCTTAGAAGTCTGTGCAAACAAAATAATGTTGCTTTTATGTTAATCACCGTGAGAAAATCTACACTAGGCACCACTGGGCATCGTGGTAGGCAGCAGACCACTGTGCTAAGGGTGATGTGCTTATTGTGTTTTGAGGTTGGTATGTCCTGTTGGCCACATTAGCATTGCAGGACATCCCCAGGATGCCCCGTCACTGGGCAAAGTATCCCCTGCTATTTCCTGTCCTCTTCCTCCAAGGTATAAACAGTTCTGGTCACTCCCTAGAGCCCAAAACAGGACCCAAAGTCTTATCCTGCCTGGGGTGACCAGAACCAGCGGGGCTGTTGTAGAGAAATCCTGCTGCTTCTACTTCCCTGGTGGGCCCTGGCCCACAGTGTCTTCTCTTCCCCACACCTCCAATACCCCCATTCCCCATGAGGCAGCAGCAACATGATTCCACTGTCATTTGTCAAAGTGAAGTGCCTTTGCAGTAATTACAATATGTGATTCTTTTGGGAATGTTCAAAGTATTCTCACACCCATGACCTTAGAGATTTTCTGGCCCAGCCCTTCCTTTTACATAATAATCTTTGACCCAGAGCAGAGACCCACCCAAAATTATCCAGTCCGTGCTTCGTCATCTGAGCTGCCATGTACTGTATGTGTTAGGCCAGGTGTGCACGTAAAGGGGCATCATTTCACAGATGGAAAAGCTGAGACTTGGTGTGCTTGAGTGGTTTGCTTGAGATAGAGTCCTCTGCTTTGAAGCTGGTGCTCCTCCCTCTTCTCCCAGCACACACACCCACACACACCCACCCACACACACACACACGTGCGTGCATGCAAACACGTGTGCACGTGCACACACACACACTCTCTACACCCTCTCTTTGGAGGCTCCTTGCCGTTCAGGACAGATAGTGGCATGTGCCAGCAACCTAGGTGGTGGCTAAAGGGGCTGGGGACTAGGAGGATAAGGGTCACTTGACATGTGTCCTCACCAGTGCTGTGGTGAAGGAACAAGCACTTGACAGACCTCCAGAGGGGCGTGTCATGTCTCTGTGTTGTTCAATTGCCTGAGCCCTTCATGTTGGGAGGGAGGCTTCAAAGAGCTGTGACCTTCGGGGTGGCCGGAAGGGCAAGGCCTTTACTGGGTGGTTGTAATTTCCTGCTTTTTTTGGAGAAAGGCTCCGGTGCCCTCTTGTTCCTGCTCTCCCCCTTCGTACTGAGACCTTAACCACCAAACCCCTCCACCTCCTGTTGACTGGGCTCAGGGCAAGGAAGTGTGTCTGTGTCCCGCCCCCTGACACAGAACACAGTGTCCTGTATTATTTCCAGCCTGCTGGTCCTGGGAATTTCGACTTACTTTTTCTCATTTCCTCCCCTTGAACATTAGAAACATTAGATTCCAAAAATAATCTAAGTCACAGTGTTCTACAGGCTGCATGTGTGTGTTTTCTCCCAAAGCTGTTTTTCTCCCTCTTAAATCCTTTCTCTCTCTCCTTTCTTCGTTCTCCTGCATTTTCAGCCCCATTTGTGTCCTGAGATTAGCAGGCCTGCAGGAGGAGTGTGGGTGTGGAGAACAGAATGGAGGAAGGATGGGGAAGAATGCTCAGGCATGAGGCTTGGCTCGCTTCCACAGTGCTCTCAAGAGGGTAGAAGGTGCCAAGACCTGAACTGCTGTGTGTAAAGAGTCTGCCTATGCAGCCCCTGCTTATGAATGGACCCCATAGAACTGTGGACCCCATAGTGACTCTTTGGAACTGAGAACTGAGACACTGTGTTAACAGTACTTTCTAGAATCTGGGTTGTCACACTGACTCTGTCTGCAGCAATTGAGGTGAGCTGTGAAAAGAAGGTCTGATCAGAGATGAAATGTGTGTGTGTGTGTGTGTGTGTGTGTGTGTGTGTGTGATGCAGGGCAGTAACTGAGAAAGGTTCATTGACTCATTCATCAACAGATATTGAGTGTCTACCGTGTGCCAGGCCTTCTCCTGGGACTATGTCTCTCTACTTTTACACTAGCACTTGGATGGAGGATAGTCTAAGGCAGTGCAGAGAAAATCAGAAGTAGTACTAATGTAATTCTTGATACATTGTAAGGAAAAGATGGTTTAGAGAGTCACCACCCCAGTGGCTAGAACCTGGGTGAGTTAAGATATCAAGGTCTCTATTGGTTTCTGGGTGGGGGTAGGGCTGGTGGAGGTGGGGTGGGTGTCTTAGTATGTATGGGAGAAAAAGCATGGAGGTAGTCCAAGCAAAAAGGAAACATGTCAGCTCTGCCGCAGTAGGGGAAACGGGAAAGGTTTTGGTACCCTGTTTGAAGAATTAAGGACATTTCAGGTGTACTTTATAAAGTAAAACTAATTGAGTCTCTGTTTGGGGTGGGAAGCTTTCCCAAGGTTTCTTTCCAGGCATTTTACTTTGAAGAACCTGCTTTCCTTTCTTTTTTCTACCTTCTACCCTTCTCCCCTGTTCCCCTTCTGCTCCCTTTCCCACTTCCTGGTCCTTGCCCCGGCATCTCCTCAGGCTTGTCCTTACCTTTCGTGCACCCGTTCTCTCTGAACGTGTTGCATGGCCTTCCTTTTCCATTCCTGCTTCCTTCCTTGGTCAGAGTTAAGGAAGAGTCCCATGCAGAGTTCAGGCCTCCTGTGGGGGACGGAGAGAGCACTGGCTTTGGAACTGGAGAGACCTGGGTTTGAATCCCTGCTGGGCCACTTGTAGCTGAGTGACTGTGTTCAGTTCACCCCCTCTGAACACTGGTTTCTTTATCTCTAAAATATAGATTTTAATATATGCCTTAGGATTATTGTATGAGTTAAAGAAAATATACATAAATCTTCCAGTGTGGCTGGAGCCTTGAAGACACTCAGCACATGGAACAAATGGCAGATTTGTGGAGACAGACTTGTGCTGGCCTGTGTAAATGAGTGGAATCAGCAGTAGAGAGTTGCCTGGGGAGGCTCTCTTGTGAGGCATGCATGGGGAATACAGCCCTATCCACAACAAAGATGCCAGACTAGACAGTAAGCAGCCTGTGGCAGCAGAGCATGGAGGTGAGGTAGAACCTGGTGGCTGGAGAAACCAAGAAGGGATCTTGAGGAGGAACTCATCAGTGGGTATTAGACACAAGGTCGGCTGCTAGCAGGGAGAAGAGGAAATGGAAGCTGTAACCAGGCTGGCAGGATCTTAGAGAACACTTGCTGAAGATAAGCCAATCACTGTGCTGAGCACTGTGCCAGGGATGGGCATTTGGAAGATGAGCTGCATTCAGGGCTTGCCATGTTGGAGCAGAGGGCACCAGCAAACAAATAGCCATTGCACATGTAAGTTCACAACCGTGTCTATCAGTGTGTGGGAGCATAGAGGGAGAAATGTTCAGCCAGGTTTGGGATGCAGGGAGATGGAAGAGTGTGAGCAAAGGCACAGCAGCCTCAAAAGGCAGGCTGGATCCTGGGAATGTCTGCAGTCGGGTGTGGCTGGAGTACAGGCTCTACAGGGAGGAGTGCAGGAGGTCCATGTTCACGCCATATGGGTTACCAGGATTCAGAGCACAACAGAGAGTCAGAAGTCCATGGAATAACCAGTGGACCACGAGGAAAACTGGATTCTAGCAAATGGTTCAGGTCTTGCCAGGAGCATCTGAGAATCCTAGAGTCTTTGATTCAGGTCCAATCCTTTACCCAGGGCAGAACTCCCTTCCAGATGTGCATTTTTTCAGATTCTTCTGAGCATTTCTAGGGCTGAGGAAGCACAGCTTTGTGAGGCAGCCTGTTCCACTGTTCTGTAGCCCCAGTTGTTAGAAAGTCCTCCTTCCAGCAGGCCAGAATCTACCCTCCTGTAGTTCCACCCTGTAGTCCCAGCTCTGTCTCCCAGGGTCACTGGGGAACTACTCTCTTCCTTCCCCTACAGGGCAGCTCTCCCACAGCTTGGGGACAGTGCTTGGGGACCTTCCTCATCTTTTCTTCACCAGATAAAGTTCTGTGAGTTCTTTCAGCCTATTTTCATTTGACATGGGCTCTAAACTCTTTAATGCAGCTTTCCTGGGACCAGTTTTTCAAATGTGTGAGGGGACACAGGAGGAGTCTGAGGCTTTTGGTCCCACTTGCACAGGTGAGAATGACATTTTGTATGTGTAGGTGCACTAGTTTTTGTAGCCCAAGTTAGTTGATCTGAAACCCCAAGAGTTCGCCCACCCCAGAGAATGATGTTCTCTCACTCGAATAGAGAGAGACACTATCTCATATGTAAATACAGGAGGATGTCTTCTCACATGTGAGCACAGAGAGATTTTTCTAGTATGGAACTGTTGAGTTAAAGCATTCTGGTGCCAAGGTCAGTAGTAGTTACTGTTTCTCAGGGAAAAGCCCAACTCAAGGGTATCTACTATTCAACCCCGTTCCTGTATCCCATGGCTCTTCCTGAGGTCATTCCCAAGGAGAGCTAAAGCCTCATAGTCTTATCTTGTAAAGAGTCGGAAACCTGTGGTAAAACCAACATGGCACATGTATCAAACCTGCACGTTGTGCACATGTACCCTAGAACTTATAGTAAAAAAAGAAAAAAACACACACAGAAAGGAGTATTAATCTCTTGGAGGAAATCTACCACTAGCTGGAATCCCAGAAGGGTTCTTCCCCCAGCCCCTTTGAAATCGCACTCTCTTGGTTTGCTCACGTCCAGCCTCTCCTTAGTAAGCTTTCGCTAGCATAAGAATGTCCTGCTATAGGAACAACTGCTGCTGTGGTGAGAAGATATACTCTGTAACATATGCTTTCTGGTGGAGAAATAAAAGAGGTTTTGGTTTCCTCCATCCTTTTTAGAGATTGGGTTGACCAGCTTGTCCCAGATTTCCCTGGGGAGATGACCTTGTCGTGAGGTGGCAAGAGGGGGTACAAACACAAGGGCCCTAGAATGGAGAGTGAGACTGGACTTGGACATTCAGCTCCCATCCCTCAGGGTACTCTCTTCTGCACTTTGCACATTCCCACCTTTTCATGCCTTTGTTCTTGCCAACACTCCTCCCATTTGGAATGCCTGCTCCACTGTATGTGCCTATTAAAGCCCTCCCTCAGCTGAAGGTCCAGCTCAGATGCTACTCTCTCTGTTCTCCCCTGTTGGAGGTGCTCTTTCTCTCTCTGGGCATTTCCTGCAGCCCTTATCCATCCCCCTCAATCATCCCTGTTCCATCCCATCTAGCATTATAGCTAGGTGCTCAAAGACCTCATTCCCCCAATTATATTGAAAATTTCTGGAGGTCAGGACCAGTGTCTTCAATTACTCTGTGTTGATCAGAGGCACATAGTGCCAAATAAATAAATAGTTGACCGTGACACAGTCTGTACTCTCTGGGCTGCTTGAGAATAGAACTTCTGTGAACATTGAGCTGGCACAAGAGCACCACCTACTGCTGAATGGTTTCTAGGAACGCTACCTTAATGCACTCACTGTTGAAAACCAGGGTGTTAGCAAGTTTCACCTTGCAATGGAGGAGTGATTTGGAGGCAGGAAACCGGTTCTGGTCCTTTTATACTAATCCAAGTGGGAACAGATGAGGTGGTAGTGAAAGTAGAAAGGGAAGGGGCAAACCCTCAAGACACTCTTAAAGGAAAGAAAATGAGACCAGTGACTGACTGGATGTCAGGGAGCAAAGGCAGCAGCACCAAGGCCTTCATGTTGGGAGAACTGGTAATGGGACATGAGTGGGAACAAATCCCAAAGACATTTTGGAAGATGGATGGATAATTAAATGAAATTTTAATTTTAATTTCTTTTAAGGCACAGAAAAGTGAAAGTGAAAGAAGTGATTATGAAGGTTACTAAAAACATTATCATATGTTAGCTGGTTATTGCATTTCTGGCCTACTTTGTTTTGTTTTTGGAGACGGAGTTTCGCTCTTGTCACCCAGGCTGGAGTGCAATCGTGCGACCTTGGCTCACTGCAACCTCCCCCTCCCGGGTTCAAGCGATTCTCTTGCCTCAGCCTCCTGAGTAGCTGGGATTACAGGCATCTGCCACCACACCCGGCTAATTTTGTGTTTTTAGTAGAGATGGGATTTTTCCGTGTTGGTCAGGCTAGTCTTGAATTCCCAACCTCAGGTAATCCACCTACCTTGGCTTCCCAAAGTGCTGGGATTACAGGCATGAGCCACCGCACCTGGCCTCTGCCCTGCTTTTAGGGACAATGGGTGCTATCTAAACACAGGCATTCACCTTGGTCCTCTGCCAGCCTTGAGGAGTGATGGGGCTCTTCGTTCAGTAAGTTCTTCCTAAGCCCTGCAGAGTAAACCTTGCAGGGTCTGGAAGCTGGAAACACTGCCAAGCTTCTCCTTGTGGATGTGCCCAGCCTGGCTCCCTGCATGGCCCCTTAACCTGCCTGAGCCCCGTTGCAGAGGCTGCTGCTGGAAGAGGGGAGAAGGGGCAAAGTGGGGTGCCTAGTCCTCCTCCTAAGCTCAAGGTGAGGCCCACCTAGCACATACCAACATAGCTAGGTGGTGGTCTTCTCCCCAAGAGAAGGACTCCCACAGGGAGGCCTGCCTCCTTCTCCCGGAGAAGGGCTCCTGAATGAAGAGCTGCCTCCTCCTTAGCCTCATGTGGAGCTTTGTTCCCAGATGTGCAAGTGATTGGCACAGCTGATTTTAGGATGTGTGGGAGGACTGGATGAGAACATCCAACAGACACTCCATTTTTGCAGTAACAATAATAGTTACCATTTATTGAGTGTATCCCTTATGCTAGGAACAACCATTAGCTCATCTAAATTAACTTGCCAAGGGCCAGATCTCAGTGCCTAAATTTAGCTCTGGGATAAAGTTGGGCATTATCCAACTATTATTTTCTCAGCCTGGATTAAATAGGATTTGACCTCTTCAAGTCTACATTTTGGAAAGTGAGTGAAGTACATTCCCTCGCTCTGTTCCTGAAAATATTTTATCAGCATTTGTGGTTCAAATGGAAGGAATTTGGCCACTCAGAGTCAATATCCCGGGGCTGTCTGGGCTGGCTCCTGGCTTGGTTAGTTCTGTTTCTCATCTGCTTGACTTGCTGGCTCCTGGATGACCATTCCTTCACCACAGGAGGGTAGTGAGTGTGTTGCCACTGCTGCAGGGAATAAAGTGCATCCAGGTTCACAGGCTGGAAATAAAATGCAAAAACACCTTATTTAAAGTCTGAAAATATTTATATTAATGACTTGGTGAGATTTTTTATTACATCACTTAACTTGAGGAGGGCAAGAGCAAGGAGAGTGGCCTTTTAAGGCTTAGCATTGAGCGTGTACTTCTCCAGACAGAGCTGAACTGCAGCTCATCTGTCAAGAACGGTGTGTGATTTTAGCATGAAGTTTCACAGTCTTAGTTTCTCTAATCAGACAGCAACTAGTTGTTGTGACTGCCAGTTTATCTTGTCTGAACCCAGGGGAAGTGGAAAGAGACTAGCATGCTTTCTGGATCTGCTATGTATCATATGCTATACTCAGTACTTTTCATATGTTATCATATTATGATCTTTATCTTCTTTGACCCAGACTTTTGAAGAGTTTGTGTGAAAAAGATGGGAGAGGGAACAAAATGGAGGAGAAAGTGGAGGCAGAGACCATCAGTTGGTGAGCAGTCTGCAATGTGCTAGTTGATTTTTGTTCTATGAGATCAAGGCTGGCTTGGTCTCCCCTTTGCAATGAGATAAATGCCTGTATATCTGGGAGGGTCTCAGTGTAGACACTCACTTCAGGGTTAAAAGCAAACCTGAGCTATCACTCCCCTCCGGTGGTTCCCCAATGCATCTTTTGCCCTTTGTGATATGGTATCTCCCTATCTCCTACTATCCCTTCTTTCTATCCCTCATTTTATGCTGCTGCTTTAAACCTCCAGGCCTTTGCTCAAGCTATTTCCTCTGATTAAAATGCCCTTTCAAACTACACCTTCTTTGCATGATGAAATCCTATTGTCTTTCAAGTGCTGTCCAGGTGTTGCCACCCAGAAGCTATCCATGCTTTTCCCTAACCCTACCTCTGCCAAGTTGGACCAAGTGCTCCTCTACTGTCCGCCCACAATATACGTCTCTTGTAGTACTTTTCACATTTTATTAACATGAACAGAATGTGGAATGTGTCTGTCCCCCTCACTAGACCGTGGCCTTGATCTTTTATCCCCAGTGTCTTATCCAGTGTCTGGAATACAATGAGCACTCCACATGTGAATGAATAAGCACACTAAACATCATGAGCATGTGACTCTGGGTGTCAGGATGGTTTGGGCTGCAAGAAACAGAAGACGAGTAAAATTTGCTTAAATATCAAGGAAATGTATTCACATTTTAAGTAGTCATTCAGAGACAATGATGTGAGCTTTAAGATTGATGAATCAGTGGGAGCCTGTCTTCAGGCGCTCGGGATCTTTCTGTCTCACTCATCTGCTGAGATCTCACTGTTTGGCCGAGAGCTTCATTGCAAGGCTGTTTCCCTTCATGGTTCTAAGACAGCTGCCAGTTGTAACAGAGCAACATGCTTCACTATTCCCCAAGTGATAGGGGTAGCAGGAGAAGGAAGGAGAAACACAGGCAGACATTGACTTCTCTTTCCCAGAAGCTCTAAGCAAATCTCTCCTCAATTTCGTTGGTTCATACTCACTAAGACAAGCCCAGTCCTGAACCTGTAAATAAAAATGGGAGTGAAATCAGTATGACTGGTTTGAACAAATGATCTGGGGTGAAATGAATGTTAAGGAATCAATGTCCAATATACTACTCTAGAAGGAGTACTATATCCTTCTTATCCTTAGAGTCTATCATGTCCCATTTTCTCTTTCCTTTCCTCTGGAACTCTAAGTATGCCTATGTTAAAACTACACTACCCAACAGGGCAGTCAGTAGTCACATCTGGCTAAATTAAACTTAGTGAGTACAGTATACACTACTGTGGTGATAGATACACTACAAGCTCCCAGACTTCACTGCTATGCAATCTATCCACGTAGCAAAATTGTATTTGTATCCTTTACATTTATACAAATAAAAAATTAATTAAAAATAAATTTTGTTTGTTCATTTGTTTTTGAGACAGAGTTACGCTCTCGTTGCCGAGGCTGGAGTGCAGTGGCATGATCCCAGCTTACTGCAACCTCCGCCTCCCGGGTTCAAGTGATTGTCCTGCCTCAACCTCCCAAGCAGCTGGGATTACAGGCGCATGCCACCATGCCCGGCTAATTTTTGGATTATTAGTAGAGACTGAGTTTTGCCATGTTGGCCAGGCTGGTCTTGAACTCCTGACCTCAGGTGATCCACCTGCCTGGGCCTCCCAAAGTGCTGGGATTACAGGCGTGAGCCACTGCACCCTGCTTAAAAATAGAATTAAAAACTCAGTTTCTCAGTTTCACTTGCCACGTTTCAAATATTCAAAAGGCACCTAGTGGCACACCAACTGGACAGGACAGATATAGAACATGTCTGTCATCACAAAAGGTTATACTGGACGGCACTGTACTAGATCTTTTAGTTACGTCCCACATCTCTTCTGCTGTGTTCTGTGCTTCTATTTGCTTTTCTCTCTGTGCTTCAGTGTGCTGTTTTCTTTCTTTCTTTCTTTCTTTCTTTCTTTCTTTCTTTCTTTCTTTCTTTCTTTCTTTCTTTCTTTCTTTCTTTCTCTCTCTTTCTTTTCTTTCTTTCTTTCTCTCTCTTTTCTTTCTTTCTTTCTTTCTTTCTTTCTTTTTTTTTTTTTTGCGGAGTTTCACTCTTGTTGCCCAGGCTGGAGTGCAGTGGCATGATCTCAGCTCACTGAAACCTCTGCCTTCCGGTTTCAAGTGATTCTTCTGCCTCAGCCTCCCAGCCTCCCAAGTAGCTGGGATTACAGGCACCTGCCACCACGCCTGGCTAATTTTTGTCTTTTTAGTAGAGACAGGCTTTTACCCTGTTGGCCAGGCTGGTCTCAAACTCCTGACCTCATGATCTTTCTGCCTTGGCCTCCCAAAGTGCTGGGATTACAGGCATGAGCCACTGCACCCTGCCCAGTGTGCTATTTTCTGTTGATTTGTTTTCAAGTTCATTTATCCTGCTTGCTGCTGCATCTATTCTGCTGTTACACTCATCCAGTGAATTCTTAAGTTCAGTATTATACTCTGCAATTCTAGAATGTTCATGCAATTCTTTTTATAGATTCTGATTCTCCACTGGAGCATTCCAGTTTTTAATCCATTTTGTCCCTTTCCCCCCATTTTCTTTAAGAAGTTAATCATAGTTATTTCCTTGTCTGCTAATTCATATCTCGATCATCTTCTATAGACAATTTTAATGTTTTGATTATCAGTAACTTTTCCCTGTCTCTTTATATATCTTATAATTTACCTTGTATTGTGGATATTGTAGATGATACACTGTAGAGGCTCTTGTTAGTTTATCTTTCCCTAAGTATTTTGAAGTCTTATTCTAGAATATAATTAAATTACAAAAGATTATCTTGATCCCATTGAACCTTGGATATAGACTTAGTCCCATTAGACTTCGGTATAGTAGGTATATTTTTATCTTTTTATTAATCCTAGGGTATAGCCCTTATCTAAAGATAAGGCTCTTATCCAAATAGCTTGGTGTTTCTGGGGTCCCAAATAAATGCCCAGAGAGTTCATGAAAGCCTCTCTACTCTGCTTGAATTAGAACTCCCAGCATTTCCCCAGCACTGTATGACCTATAAAATTTCTGTTTAGCTCTTAATATGCCCCATCTCTCATAGCTGTTTTCTGCTAGACTTTCTGGAGTCTTGTCCTGCATATGCAAAGCTTGGGATTTGGCTATGGACCTGAGGGAAATTTTAGTGAAGATTTTAAGTAGCTCTTCTGCATCTCCTTCCACTGTAATATCTTGTCACCCAAATCTCAGCCTCCTTACCAGTCCCTGAACGCTAATATCCATTTTTTACATTTATTGCTGCCCTCTGCTCAGCTTCTATTTCTCTGCTCCACAGTTAGGAAAATATCCTCAGGGAGAAAGCTGAGGTGAATATGGGACTTACATTGTATGCTTTCCCTCTTTCAAGGATCTTTGGTGTATATTGGTTATTGCCCAATGCCTTTCAAATAACTAATAGACAGTAGGGTTAAATCCGATACCAGCTAGTCATGGACAGACCATAAGTCTCCACATGAACATTTCAAATAAAAATGCAGGTATATTGAGGTTACCTGGAGAGCTTCTATGGAATCAGAAAATCAATGGTAGGACCTAGGAAGATATATATAAAAGTAACTTGGTCATGGTCACACATTCTGGGTGGCATATTAAAAACTCAAATCTAGGTCTGCATAACTCCAAAAGTCATGCTTTTGAACCATTAAATTGTCTCCCAAATATACACTTAAATCCTGGACTATCTATAGTCACACGGTGCCTGCTATGGTTTGAATGTGCCCCCAAATTTCACATGTTGGAAACTTAATCCCCAAGTTCATATGTTGATGGCATTTGGAGGGGAGAGCTGTGGGAGGTAATTAGGATTAGATGAGGTCATCAAGATGTGGGATGCCCCGTGATGCAATTAGTGGCTTTAGAAGGAGAGGATATATATTTAATTTTTGTGTATATTTTATATATATTTATTTAATTTTTGCTTTTTGAGACAGAGTTTCACTCTGTCACCTAGGCTGGAGTGCAGTGGTGCAATCTCGGCACACTGCAACCTCCACCTCCTGGGTTCAAGTGATTCTCCTGCCTTAGCCTCCCTAGTAGGTCTGACTACAGATGCCTACCACCACGCCTGGCTAATTTTTTGTATTTTTATTCGAGATGGGGTTTCGCCTTGTTGGCCAAGCTGGTCTCTTGCTCCTGGCCTCAGGTAATCCACCTGCCTCTGCCTCCCAAAATGCTGGGATTACAGGTGTGAGCCGTCATGCCCAGCCAGGAAGTTATATTTTTTTAAGAAAACATTTCAGACAGTTCTAAATTAAAGCTGTGTTTGTGAACTACTATGGTAAACACTAGAGAAATGAGTTTCCAAGAAAAAGAAGTCAGTATGGGCTTATTTGGTCAAGAAAGGCATCAGGAGGAGATGAGACTTCAATTTTGAAGGATGGGAATAATCTAGAGATTTGAGTGTGAGTATTTCATGGTGGGGGGAAATGTGGACACCAGTATAGGGATGGAATGAGCATAATATGGTGTGTTTGCATGGCAGTGAATAAAACAATTTGGCTGCAAAAGATACTTGGCGTAGGACAGTGATGTGAAATAATAACATAGATTTGGACCAGTCTGGGGTTGGGAGAGGCCTTAAATACCGGTTAGGAAGATTGGATTTTTCACTGTAGGTGTCAGCAACAATATGGTTTGTTTTTTGTTTTCTTTTTATTATTTTGACTGAGAGAATGACATGGGAAAGCAATGTATTAGTGTGGTGAACCTGATGGGGTCGGATGGCTAAGTATAAGGGGCAGAATGGAGTAAGGGGACCAAATAGGCAAGTATTTTTAATTTATTTTCTAGGCAGGGTGGGCTGAGAGATAAGTAGCAGCAGCAATGGAAGTAAAAGGCATATTCCAGAGTTATTTGAGAAAATAGAGAAAAAGTTGGGCTCTGAGGGATGATGCGAAGATGTGGGAAGACAGGAAAAGGTGGTAGTTTTGAGATGCTTGTGGAACATCAAGAGGATATTCATATTGAGTCCATAGATACTATCTTAGTTTGTTTTCTGTTGCTATAAAATAATGCCTGAGACTAGGTAATTTATAGAGAAAGATTTATTTAGCTCATGATCCTGGAGGCTGGGAAGTCCAAGAGCTTGTAGCATCCTGTGAGGACCTACTTGCTGCATTATAACATGGCAGACATATGGCCACATATCAAGACAGGGCAAGTGTGCTGGCTCAGGTTCCTCTTCCTCTCCTTCTAAAGCCACTAATTACATCATGGGGCATCCCACTTTGATGACCTCATCTAATCCTAATTACCTCCCACAGCTCTCCCCTCCAAATGCCATCAACATATGAACTTGGGGATTAAGTTTCCAACATGTGAAATTTGGGGGCACATTCAAACCATAGCAGGCACTGTGTGACTATAGATAGTCCAGGATTTAAGTGTATATTTGGGAGACAATTTAATGGTTTAAAAGCATAACTTTTGGATTTATGCAGACCTAGATTTGAATCTTTAATATGCCACCCGGAATGTGTGACCATGACCAAGTTACTTAATCTCTCTGAATCTGTTTCTCTACCTAAAAATAAACAAATAAGTTAAAAAGGTTGTGATTATGGCATCTATTACGTCATAAGGCTGTTATGGGGATTGAGATAATGTGTGTAAACCTCATTGTGTAGAGCCTGGCATGTATTTATTCTTGTCAGTTATCTGGGAAGTTATGGTTAGAGAACATTATGAAACAGGAACTTGCATGGGATTTAGGTTCAGGTGGACACTGGATTCCAATTTATCTTCATCACTTACAAGCTGTGTGATCTTAGCCAATTTATTTGGCCTCTTAATACTGAGTTTTCACTATGTTTAAAATGGAATTAACAGTACCTTCTTTGTAGCATTATTATGAGGATTATGTGACATAAACTATGAAGGCTCTTGGCACAGGCACATGAAATAAGAAATAGTATTAGTGTTGTTAAAGTTGTGGACCCGGGTGGATATTCACATGGAGAGGCTTTGACGGATGAAGGGTAAAGGGCTGAGGTCCATCTTTAGATTGTCACAATAGGCTGTGAGGGACACAAAAGAAAGCCACAAATTGGCAGCCAGGGAAGTGGGAGGTAAGTTTAGATAAGTCAATGTAGGATTGGAGGATTGGTAAGCTTTCAAAATTAGGGTTTTCCTATCATTTTTGTCATGCTGAGACTGGATATGATGTGTCAAGGAAGAAAATTCAAGTATGTGAAAACACTGATTCTCCAGAAAAGATGTTCACAAGTCTAGAGACTTGTGAAAGCAGGAAGAGACACTCATCATGTCTGCAGCCAGATGGGCTGCTGCTGAAAATTACCTGGTCTTGCGGGGCAGACAGGTTGGAATTTCAGAAAGGACTGAATCTGATTCTGACATGAGGTCAAAGTGAATGAGAACGGACGAATAAAGAATTCAGAAACTAGGAAGTGATGGGTTTTCATCGTGGGTGTCAACTCAAGAAAGTAGTAAAAGCAACCATATTTTAAGGGCTGAAGGAGGAAGTGGGTGGAGGAAAAACAAAGGCAGCAGGGGCAGAACACACTTTGAAAGTTTGGTGATGAAGAGAAGGAGAGACAGAATGAAGCTCTGAGCTCATTGGAGGGCTTAGCAGCAGGGTTAAGAGCATCAACTCTGGAACTAGACCTCCTGGGTTTGAAACCTTGACTGATGTTTATTAGCTGTGTGGCTTTGGACAAGTTAATTAATTTCTTGATGCCTTAGTTTCCTAATTCATAAAATGGAGATGATGATATTGAGGGTTAATATTGGGGAGATAATTATGAGGTTATTAGGAGGATTAAGTGAGTTAATATATATAATACAGTATCTGTCACATAGGGAGCATTTAACAAATCTTAGTTGTTGCAATTGTCATAACCATCATCATTAATGATGTTATGGAGATAACATTAACATATCATGGAGATAAATTGTTATGAAGAGAAGGGAAGAGGAAGAAAAAGAAGACAAGAGGCTTAGTACTGTTGTAGGTATAGTTTGGCTCTAAAATATGAGCACAGCACCTACCAGGGAGTCTTCTTAGGTCCTACTAAACACTCGGACTTACGAGACTCCCATGGGTCATCTTGGGTACTGATCTACTGAGAATGATATAACACGGGAACCACAGCTTGCCAGCAGAGCAGTGCTTACAGCAGTTCATCTCAGCCATCGACTTAGGTGCAAGGAGATAAGATCTGCTTTGGGCAGCTGCAGGAGCTGCCATGGCTTATAAACTCCATGCCCCATGGGAAGCAGTATGTTTGGTAACAACTCCATTGGCACAGCTTCCAGAGTTTCTGCAATGAACATTGCAGTTATAAAAATCACCACCTCAAGGGTGTCCAAGATATGGTGTACCCATCAGGTATTTGCAGTTCACTTATAGTTCCTCCCAATCCAGATGAAATTTGTGAAGCAGGGGGTATTTTTTACCATAAGAAACATGATTTAGCAACATGTTGGCACATACCATCTTTTATCTGTTTTCAGGGAGCTGAACTTGGATGTTAACTGAAGGTCAAGTTACCATGTAAGAGGGGAAAGGGTTTTGTTAACCCTTTGCTCATAGTGGGATATTTGGCTGTTTTACGGAGAAATCAGACCTGTTCTAGATTGTGAGTAACATGTAAGGGTGTTAGACATGGGATTTGAGATTTAAGGAATTTGGGTATGGAAGGTGTAAGAAATGAGTTAGGGGATCCGTAGCATGTTTACAGGTCAGAGACATGGCCTGGTCAGTGAGATGTTTGGCATCCTGGCCAGTTACCGAGGATATAGTGATATAGTGAAAGTGTCTCCCAGGTAACCAGGCTGTGCTGTCCTTCCTTGAGCAGACTGGATTTATGACAAAAGACAAAAATGGCTTCTCTTTTACACAATATATAAAAGTATGCCAACTGACATGCCAAAAACATGAAGGAAACAAGCAGTGCTTCAAGAGATATTTATTACACCTACAGCCTCTCAGGCCCATATCCCAGCTGCCTCCCCTGTCTGTAGATATCCATGTAATGATCTCTTCAGAATCTGAATACCCTGTGGCCTGCAGGGTTTGCAGGATACAAAAGAGGTGAGGTGTCACATTCTTTCAGTAAGGAATTCTTGGAACCTGGAGATAACGCCACATTTTGGGGTCCTTTATGTTTCTTTTTTTCTCTCTCTCCACCTTTTTGTTTTTGGAAAACTAGCAAAGCTCAATTCTAGGAGAGTGGATAACTGAAAACCAAGAAGGGTCTTGGGGGTCCTGGGCCAGAATATACACACATGAGGTCTGTGTGTTACCCTCTTTGCACAAGACAATGTGTCCTGGGTCAGTCCAAGTTCCATGAAGGCAAAATTGTAAAGTGGGGGGGGATTTTGCCTTTGATTCTCAAGTCTATTTTAGGGCTTCCCTCCTTCTCTCTAGGACCTCTCTGCCACTTTGTAGGATCTCATCCCTGGGCCATATTCACAAAGGACCTTGCCCTCTTACTAAACTGTTTCTATATTCAGGATAAACTAATTGTAGGAGGGATTGCAGGAAAAATTGCATTTTAATAGGCGTCTCACCTGAGTGAAAAACTGCTAAGAGCCAAAGGGACTGAGTCTCTAATAGTGAGAGTAGGGGTGTGGCAGAGAGGGTGGGGAAGGGAGAGTCTGGAAGCAAGCCAAGAGGAAGTAAGATTCCCTGGTCAGGACACCCAGGGACAGCAGGAAGGCACCAGTGCCCTCAGGCAGAGCCCTGAGAGGGTGTCTGGGCCTCTGAGTGCGTGAAAGTGGAGGTGGTGGGAGGACGGGCAGGCTGTGTCTGTGCAGTGCCCTGTGGTCACTCTGAGAGTGCATGTCTAGGTGGGCATACTGTGGATGTTTTTCATATGAGCTGCAGGTGTGATTCCCCGGCTACTGCAATCTTAAATTCACACCTTTCCTCTGCTTTTTACTATAATGAAAACATTTGGAAAATATGTGCAATAGAATATATGCTCATATGTGGATTTCAAAATCTATCATATGTGTAGCACTTAACAAAGCATTTTCATAACCATCATTTTATTTGAATCTCCCTGATACCCTAAGGTTTAAGTAGTTTAAATTGTTACCCACATTTTACAGATAAGGAACTGAGTTTGAGACCAGTGATAAAACTTGTCAAATTTTATACAGCAGAGTCTGTACTGATTTGAATTCTGTTCCTTGTGCACTCACACTCATAAAATTTTATTTTGGAATTAACTGGACAGCTAGTTTCCCAGATGTAACAAGGTTCACCTACAAGGAGGTTGTTGGTTCTCTCCAGGGCACAAGCTTTTATGGATGATCCACTGTAGTGTACACAGGGTATAGTGAACATGGTTGATATTGGGATGTGCATATTTAGGCAAAGAAAAGCCATTGGTTGTCTTGTGTCCTCTTAATCAGCTCATCAAAGCTGAATATGAACATATTTAATACCAATGTAATCTATAATTACAGTATAAAATACTAACAATAGATAGTAAGGTGGTTTGAAAGTTAAAACTCTAAATCAGATGCTGTTGCTAAATTTGGCAAATGAAGGAAAATAAACACAAGATTCTTAATATACTTGTCCTATGAAATAATTTATGCTTCTTTAAAAAAAGAATAATAATAACATTTTAGCTATTTCTATCATTGAAAGGAGAAAAAGGTTTCTGTTTGTTTTCCTAATTTGCATTTAAATAGATTCATTTAACATTTACTGTATTAAGAACTAGATTTGTATATTTTCACTGGATTTTAGCCAGCAGAAAAAAAATTTACTTAGCTTGGTTAAAAACAAAACCCCAAAAGAAAAGGAAAAAAACAAAACCAAATGACTTACATGTAACATCTCTCTTCTTAATGAAACTAAACTATGTTGATTTCAAAGAGATACAATTTCATTATTTAGACATGAACTTTCCTCTTTGTAGAATTTTTTTTTGTTATACTACATTTTGTTGAACTTACCATTTGTGGCTTCTCAAAAAACAAAGACAAGTTTGAAGGCACTTTGGAGATATTTTTAGTTTAAAATGTCCTAGCTGGAAGGGAGCTTAGAAAGAGTCTACTTATCTGGACACTAGCAACCAAAGAACCTATGTCCAACTCAGTATTCATTCATTCATTCATTCATTCATTCATTCATTCATTCATTCATTCATTCATTGAGTATTGAGATAACTGGAGCTATTTGAATCAGCTGTCCCCAGATATCTGGCATTCCATCTTGGTGGGGCAGGCAGTGGAGGAAGAGGAGAAGAAGGAGGAGGCAGAGAAGGAGGAGCAGGCTAGATAATGGCAGGGGAATGTTCCTATTGAGGAATAGCACCTTACCCCAGCTGGAGTACCGCAATGCCCTTTCAGCTAACTTTTAAGGATAACTTCCCTGTGGAGCTCAAGCAGAGCAAGTCTTACAGTCATATGAGCAGGAGGCAGCCGGTGTCCCCAAAGCATGGCTCAATGGGCACTCAGTGAATGTGGCCTTGGGTAGAATGAATTAAATCTACACCCTGGAATTTACTTCCCTGAACCTGTTTTCCTGCCTGTGAAGTGGGCCTGATGATAGCACCTTGTGGGATTGTTTTATGGATGCAATGTAATGATGAAGGGTAAGTGAACATTTTGAACTCTAAAGCATCACACAATTGTCAGGGTTGAGACTAAGAAGCTTCCCTTCTTCCCTTCTTCTTCTTTTTTTTTTTTTTTTTTTTTTTTTGAGATGGAGTCTCACAATGTGGCCTGGGCTAGAGTGCAGTGGTGCGATCTCAGCTCACTGCAACCTCTGCCTCCCGGGTTCAAGTGATTCTTCTGCCTCAGCCTCCCAAGTAGCTGGGATTACAGGCACCCACGACCAAGCCCAGAAGCTTCTCTGGCTGTAAAATAATGCCATTTTTCTCACTGATATTATTTTATTCAAAAAGATAGAAGTGTAAGTTGTAGCAATGAACATATCTTCTGATCCAGGAGAATCAACAAAACTATTTTTTATTTTGGGTAGAAAAAACGCATTCTGTACATTTCCAAATTGAGCCTATTATAAACCAGGATGCTTACCTCCATTCTGCAAACCACTATCTCTTGCAAATGAGGAGAAGACCAGAAATGAAGTGACTCTTCCACAGTCTCATGTGGAGTTAGTGACAGAGCTGGGCCTGGAACCAGCCTAGTCCTCATCTCACTTGACTGTATATATACATGCTCATGCATGCATTCACGCATGCACACATTCTACCTCTGCCACCAGTTCCACTGAATGCAACAGAGATGACTATGACCCTTGCAGACAGCCAGCTTTGCAAACATGAGGATTATATGCAAGGAGGCAGCAAGTTTAGGCCTAGAGAAGACTTGTGATTGTCCCTTAGGAAACCCTAGTTCCTGACATCATATGAGACCATCTAATCCCCAGAACAGGTCTTTTTCTCTCTACTGAGATGTGTGTCACCTCTTTGGAGCACCACTTCCAGTGACAGCTAAACTTTTCCAGAATGTCCCAGACCCCAGTGACAAGCTGGTATGCTCCAAATATAGGAGGCAAAATCAGTTGGGATGACATGGGCGCAGACCTCATTCTGTAAGAAGCTGATTCAGCAAGGTGCACAGTTCCTCCAGCACTCTCAACTCTCACCTGTCTAATTCATTTTTGTATTGCTTTCCACCCTAATTGGCTGGTGTTCAGCTTTCCCTACTCTGCGGTCGAGGGATCTGGTGCTGAGCAATCTAATCATTCTGGTGCCAGCACATAAGTCATCTACTTATTTGCATATCTAGATCACCATTTAATATAAAATACAGGGAAGGTCACTTATCGGCCACTGAGACATCCAAGAAAGTGTATGGAGTGAGCGCTTTTCATCACAAGTTCCAAGGACTTCAGGCATTTCAGACTTTCATTAACTTTATTGATTCTTTTGTCAATAAAGAAAAGAAATGAGAAATTATTTTAAAATAGGGCTGGGAGGCAGGCTTTTAAAGATAAAAATTACAGAATGAGAGTCCTCTAAATTCCTGGGGCACCTGTCTTCTTTTCCTTCTTGTCCTTAATAATAATTAAAGAAGAAAAAATAAAAGCCCTGAACAAATGCCTGTGATGTGAGGGTAGCTGAGGCTGGAGGACCCAGTATAGTGCACAAAGCACAAATATCGACCCAAGCTCTACAGGAGCCCCAGCCTGAAATAAATCCTCTGACACTCAGAAGTAAAGAATGGTAATTTCGTCCTTTCTTTACTGTCGGTGTAAGTAGATGGAAGTGTAATTCAAAAGGGAGAATAATCTCCAAATCATGCACGTTTGCCTTTGGAAGGTGATGTTTTTATACTTAAGTGTGAGTTGTTACAGCCCTGATGTCTCTCTCCTGACCTTTAGACACAAATCTAACTGCCTACTGGATACCTCCCCTTGAAATTCTCATAAGCCTCCCAAACTCAGCACATCTAGAACAGAGCATACTATTTCCCACCCAAGCTTCTTACCTTACTGTTTAGGCAGCATCTGTGGTAGTACTTTTTATTACCAGGACTCAGGGTGCCATGCCAGAAGCCTGGCTGTTCTCTCTACCTCTTTCCCACCTTCTCCTCCCTAAACAACCAAGTCCCCATTCCTCCCAGTAGCTCTCAAATCTGCCAATTTCTCAGACTCTACTGCCACTCCCCTAATCCAGGATTCTAGGTCCTTGCCCTTGTCAGGATTTCTGGAGCAGCCTTCTAGCCATTTTTCTCTTCCCTTCCAGTCCACATCCCTCACTGCCATCAAAGCTCACTTCACACTTCACAACCCAGCTTAAAACCTTCCACCAGGCCGGGCGCGGCCTGTAATCCCAGCACTTTGGGAGGCCAAGATGGGCGGATCACCAGGTCAGGAGATAGAGACCATCCTGGCTAACACGGTGAAGCCCCGTCTCTACAAAAATACAAAAAACTAGCCGGGCGAGGTGGCGGGCGTCTGTAGTCCCAGCTACTCGGGAGGCTGAGGCAGGAGAATGGCGTAAACCCGGGAGGCGGAGCTTGCAGTGAGCTGAGATCTGGCCACTGCACTCCAGCCTGGGCGACAGAGCTAGACTCTGTCTCAAAAAAAAACAAAAAAAAAACCTTCCACCAACACCTGGCAGCCGACAATGTGTGGTCTAGGTTCCCTGAAGCCTGTGTGCAAGGCTCTTTGTGGTCAGCCTGTCCCACCTACCTCCCCAGCCACACCTCCTCCTTGATGTCAGGCTCCAGAACACAGCTGAGGACCCTTCATTGTCCTCGACACAGTGGGCTGCCCCAGTTCTGTTGCTTTGCCTGAGCATGCATCCCACTGGCCTTCACCTCGCTGATTCCTACCTGAATCAAGGCTCGACTCAGATGTCACCTCCTCTGAGAAGCCTTCTCTGCTCTTCCCCATCTCCTCAAAGATAGGTGAGGTGTCCTCCTCTGTGCTCCCTCAACAGCCAGTATTCACCTCTATCTTATCAGTAGATGTTTTTTGAGTTGTAATTTTAATCACATTGTGTGCCAGATTGTAATAAAGTTGTATCTGAGTCCATGTCAACTTTCCACATTAGCCTGTAAGCCACTAATACTCAAGAACCATATTTTAGTCATTTTTGCCTCATGTCACTTCCAGCGGTCCCTGGCATATAGCAGGTGTCCCATAAATATTGGTTGAATGTAATTGAAATAGTCAATTCACTCTTCTGTTAAAGGGACATAATTGGATAAGGCTGCAGTTCTGGTTCCGGAAAGCTGGTACAATTATGGCCACTTCTTAGCCTGCTTCTGTTCTCAGCTGCTTCCTGCTCCACTCTGCAACTGGGCTGCAGCCTTTAGTCCATCCCAAATGCAGTGTGAGGCTTAAGTAGTGCAGTTCTCTTCTCCAGATGTACTCTTTCACACCTTTCCTGGCTTTTGCTGACTTAACCATTGTATTTTGGTCTTCAGCATGTGTGAGTCACTGAGCTGAGATCATGAGGAGCCTCAGGCTGTGGCACATTGGAAATGGTTGAGTTTCCAGGTCCTCACCCTCATCAGGTTTTCTGTAGCAGCCTCCTAACCATTTTCTCTTCCCTTCCAGTCTGCATTCCTCTGGGGAAGAGAGAACTATAAGGGACATGTGATGGCTACCTTCAAATATTTAAAGGGCTGCCTTAAAGAGAAAAGAGTAGAATTTTCTGCTCTGGACAGAAAATTACAGAAAGTTCAACTTAAACTGGCTTTAATAATAAAGAGGATTTATTGGCTCAGGTCCAAGGAAGTCCAGAGACAAAGTGGAAACTAGACAACGCTCAGCCAGGGCTCTGCCTGCTTCCTGCAGTTGTCTTGGCTCCACCCTTTCTCTACCCATTGGCTTCACCCTTAGGCTGCTAGAAGAATGGCTGCAACAATTTGAGGTCAGAGCCACATACAACAATACTGGAGGAAGAGAAGCTATAACTAAATAACTAGGATTCTGTTTTCCTATAAGTTTCTAGCAAACTTCCCTCATGTTTTATTGTATTAAATTGGATCACATTCTTATATCTGAGACAATCCCATTGGTTGGGAAATGTCATGCACTGATTGGCTTAGGTTTGGTGTCCCAAAGAGCCAGGGGTTCTGGTCAGCTCCTGTTGAAGTATGTGGGCTGCCTGGAAGAGGGCTGGATACCTAAGTGAAAACCAGGGTATGGAGTTAGGAGGAGGAAAATGGCTCAATGTCCACTGTGCTAGCACCAGGCGGTACTTATACCACCCTTAAAACCGTAATCTTCTGCTTCCCAGTTGGTTATGGCAGAAACCCTGGAATTGTGAGGCTGTAGAGTTATGAGAAAAGTTGATTAAGTTCAGAATCAATTTAACATTGTGTGTGGCTGGACAGTGTATAAGAGTGGCAGGGGCGAGTAGGGATGTCCTTGTTGCTTTCTTCAAAGATTTTTCTCTTTTACTAGTTCAGCAGGAGATGCATTAAGCCTCCCAGCTTGTCTCCTCAGCACCTGTCCCTAAAGCAAGCATGCTGGGAATGGTAAACAGCTTCCTCTCTCCCATCTCCCAATTATCTCACTCATTTTCTCTTTTTCCCTTAGGCTCTGTAATGCAACACAGCGGCTGCTGGTGGGTTCTTTTTTTTTTTTTTTTTTTTGAGACGGAGTCTCACTCTGTCACCCAGGCTGGAGTGCAGTGGCGCAATCTCGGCTCACTGCAAGCTCCGCCTCCCGGGTTCACGCCATTCTTCTGCCTCAGCCTCCCGAGTAGCTGAGACTACAGGCACCCGCCACCGCGCCCGGCTAATTTTTTGTATTTTTAGTAGAGACGGGGTTTCACCGTGGTCTCAGTCTCCTGACCTTGTGATCCGCCCCCCTCGGCCTCCCAAAGTGCTGGTGGGTTCTTAAGCTAAAAGTGAGGGCCCTCCTGAGAAACCAGGCTGTGGCCCACCCCATGAAGACCCTCAGACTCAGAACAATAACTGAGCAGCAAGAGAGCTTTTCCCCTTCCACTAGCTCGGAAAGTTTTGCCCTATTCGACCCATGACCATTCTGATTACGCTGTGCTTTCTTGTCCCCTCTAGATGTTCGACTGGATAAGCCACAACAAGGAGTTATTCCTACAGAGCCACACGGAGATCGGAGTCAGCTACCAGTACGCCCTCGACCTCCAGACGCAGCACAATCACTTTGCCATGAACTCTATGGTGAGCTGAGGGGCTGTTCTTAGGGCTGCCTCTGGGAGTGGGAGAGTGGGGAGAAGGGGGAGGAGGGACAGAAACAGACTTTCCACTCAAGGAAGAACTGTGAACATGCGGACCCTTTGGTATTCCATTTGTTGGAATGGGGATGAGTGCAGGGCATGTGGCCAGCCAGCTGTTCCTGCAGCAGATTATGCCTCCAGATCCTGCTTTACACAGTGAAAGAATGTGCCCGAGGTTGTAGGAGGCATTGGCTTAGCTCAAGTCTAGAAGGGCGAGTTCCACCAGTTCCACTTCACTGACTTAGCCAACGTTTTTTTGTCCCCAGCATGTGTGAGTCACTGAGCTGGGATGGTGAGGGGCCTCAAGCTGCGGCACATTGGAAATGGTTGAGTGACCTGGGGCTGTTTAGACTGGGGAAGAGAAACCCTAAGGAACATGTGATTGCTGCCTTCCAATATTTAAAGGACTGCCTTAAAGAGAAAAGAGTAGAATTGCTTTATGTTTGTTTAGAAGGCAGAAATGTTCAGGGGATGGCAGTTTGAGGGGGAGGCAGGACGTGACTCAGAGCGGGAGGTGGGGTGGGATGCAGTGGAGGATAATGAGCTCTCCATGATGGGCAGTGTTCAGGCAGATGCTGAACACTCAGAGAGGGATGTTTGCTAACTGTGTGGCCAGATAGAACTTACTTTACCTCTCTATGCTTCAGTTTCCTTATGTATAAAATGGAAATAATAATAGCTACTATATAAGGTTGTTGCAAGGATTTAATGTGTTAACTGTAAAACAATGAGAACGGCGCCTGGCACATAGTAAGTCATCAGTAAACGCTGGTGTTATGATAATGATAAGGATGGAGGAGTTCAGTCCATATGACCACTGTTATTCTTCATAAACCTAACACTTAGGGATATATTTTTGTTTCCCTGCATGGTTACCCTTTATTTCAAAATTGTGTCTGCTCCTTGAAGCCAGTATATTTCAAACTCCTGCAGCCTAAGAATGCCTGTCTCCTCCACCAGCTCTTCCTACTTGAATTATTGGTCCAGAAGACTAGCTCCACCATTCCTCATATATCTGAAAAACAAAGACAGCTTATCATTGTAGCTGATGATGTTGGGAATGGAGCAAGTGTTAGAAAAACAGAAACAAGGTGAATCACAGACTCCAAGAAGGAAGAGAATTTCATTTTCTATGAGGCTCTTTTAAATATGCTATGCACTGGAATTAACACATTGGAGAAGAAATATTTTAGGTTGGTGCAAAAGTAATTGCACTTTTGCCATAACTTTTAATTAAATAATTCTGGCCTCAAGTTGTTCACTGTCTAACTAGAGAAAGAAAACTTAGACAATCATGGGGCAGCTTGATATGTGCAGTGATAGGGATATGCTGAGTTAACTAAGAACCTTAAAATCTCAGTGGTTGAAAACAACAGAGGTTTGTTTATTGTTCCTACCACACATCCATCCCTAGCTTGTAGGAGCTCTGCTTATCATAGCCACTTAGGGAGACCTGGGCTGATGGTATAGCCACCAGCTCAGATCTGCCAGCTCAGATGCTACCAGCCTTGCCAGACGAAGCATGTACCCAAGGACACATGATGGACACACGCTGGCTCTGAAACCTTCCAACTAGAAGTGACACATTTGCTCACATTCCATTGGCCAACGCCAATCACTGGGGACATCGTGCAGTCCTATCACATGCTGGGAAGGAGAGAGCAGGATGGTTGTGAGCAGCTCTAATGACTAGCACACTGAAGGATGTTAGATAGAGGTGAACATCATGAGACTTGCATAGAAAGATCACTCTGGCTGTGTTGATGAAGGTTGTGAGACCAGGCAGATGAAGGTTGTGAGACCAGACAGGGAAATCATCAACACTGATTGTGTTATCAGTCTTGGCCACAACACAGTCTTGTGTCTTCATCTAAATGTAAAGACTCATTCTCTTCCCACTGGTCTCCTGTAGATATATCTCATTTCTGTCTCCCTTTAGTGTAGAGTAGCAAAGCAATTGATAACAGGTGATTAAGAACGTGAACTCAAATCTAATCAAGTCTGATTATTTGTGTGCCTTGTGGATTTTCCTGGTGAGTTTTACAAATTCTGTGCCAGAATTTTCACGTCACCCAACTGCCTGGCCCTAAGGCAGACAAACTCATTTTAATAAGAAACAAAGACAACCATAATTAGGGAGGTAAATCCACCACCAAGCCCCTAGAAACAGTGAACTTCAAAGTTAAATCAAAAGAGTCTTTGGTTTTGAATTATCTGTACAACTGCTCTTCTCTGCTAGTATGGATAACTGAGAGTTAACAGCACATCAAAAACCTTTCTTCGGACAGATTTACTGTTGAAGTCTCCATTTTAAGGGAGGAAATTTACTGAAGGGAAGTATTTTCTGAAACGGGGAGAGAGAAGAGATTTAGTATACAACAGCCAATTAGTGTGTCCCAGCCCATCTAGTAGCCTCCCTCACTGTGAATGCACACAGCACTCAGAGGCCTCCTTGGCCTGATTAGGCTGGATCTCCTCTCTGGCTTCAGGGTGAGGGAAGGGAAATCCCAGGATTTTTGGATCAAATTGCCTGCACGCCTGTGCTTGATAAACATGGCCTGGTGCCTTCGTTAAATGGGAGGTTTAAGGTTTGTTATTAAAAGAAGCTTCCTGCAAAGAGGGATGTCAGCATCCCAAGCAGGTGAAAGGAGGGAATTACAGATTCCTTTTCTCTGGCCTGGTGATGGATGTTGCTGCCAAGAAACAAATGTATGCAAGTGGCTACTGCTGGACCTCAGTGACTACAGGAATGATCAGTTACTTGGGGGAAGTGGGAATGTGGATTGTTCCGTAAATTCACTGCAGCATTTCTGTTCTTGGAAATTATACACACACATATACATATACCCACACATCTGTTCATGTAAATGTAAATATAGCATACTTTGTTTTAGGCTGCAGGTAAGTCTTCTGGCATTGAATCTTGTTTTACCACATGGAAATAGGCCAGCGGTTCCTTATGTTTCGGGTAGTGCACAGATCCCTTTGAAACCAAATGAAGGTTGTGAATCCTCTCTTCAGAGAAATGTATGCATGAACACATTTTTAAAGACAATTTCCAGAGATTCAGGGGAATCCTAAAACCTGTCAATCAACCTCCCCAACTTAAGGTTCTAAGAACCTTATCACTTCTTTATTCACTCATTTAACAAATAATTAAAGATCAGACATTGTATTGGATACTGAGCATATAGTGGTGAACAAGACAGAGATGATTATGTCTCCTGGAGAGTCCAGCGGGGAGATAGATGTTAAGTATATAATCTCACAAGTAAATATATAATTACAAACTAATAAGTCTTATGTTGGAAAAGGAAGGGATGTTATGACAGAGTTTAAGAAAAGGGCCCAATTTAGATGGGGGGTGGTCAGGTCAGGTACATTTTTCAATCAATAATCTGCATTGACTTAATGATGATTGTTCATTCATTGGTAGAAATTAATGGCCTGTGAATTGAAGTAACTCTATAATGTACCAAAGAACTTATAATTTAAAGAAGTCCTAGATATATCATTTTGTGACTGAAAATGACCAACTAGTAACTTACCTGTTCAGTTTTATTTTCACATGTCAATTTTTTATACATTGGTTGAAGACCCAATTCCAGCAAAAGTGAGCATTACTGAGAGTATTAATTTGCTAGGGCTGCCATAACAATGTCATGGACTGGGTGGTATGAGCAACAGAAATTTGTTTACTCACAGTTCTGGAATCTAAAAATTCAAGATCAAGGTGATGGCAGGTTTAGTTTCTCTTGAGGCCTCTCTTCTTGGCTTGCAGATGGCTACCTTCTCACTGTGCTGCCAGGTGGCCTTTTCTCTGTGAGCACACACCCCTGGTATCTCTCTGTATGTCTTAACCTCCTCTTTTTATGTAAAGATACCACTCAGATTGGATTAGATCCCACCGTAATGGCCTCATTTTAACTTAATTACCTCTTTAAACACCCTACTCCACATGCAGTCACTTTTTATCGTACTTGGGTGTTAGAGCTTCAACATATAAATTTTGGGGCTCTGCAGTTCAATCTGTAATACAAAGAAATAATTGCATATTATTAAATCACAGAAGAAAAATCAGAAATTTTCTAAATTTTATCTATGAATTGGTACCAGGAGACACCATCAATTAGTAACATACCAAGAGTGTGGGAGTGATACCCTACTAAATACGGTATATAAATAAAATGAAAAAAAGTTAAAATTGGTTGATCTTTAGATTTTTTGTCATAACATGTGTTTTTGAATTTCCCACTGGGAAATCCAGTTCTTTTGATCTTCAATTAATAGTGATAATAATAACAACAACCCACCTACTAAACCCAGTAGGAAAATATTCTGTTGCTTCTTACAGTGCCTCAGACAACCAGCTTTCCTGAGCTCTCTGGGGTCTCCCTCTTTTTAAATTCTGCCTTCTGCTGTGGAAGCCTTTTGCATCAATTTTCTTTCCCCTGAGTGTGGCCCTCTACTCTGATGGGAGTATGGGCAGATGGAAGGGAAGTTGGGTGGTAATATGCACAGAACAGTCATCTAGCCATCTATGCTCTGGTTCTTCATGAGACTCGCAGGAGTACATGCAAACATAGCACTATCTTATTTACAATTTTAATTAGCTGATTCTTCGGGAAAAATAATTGCTAATGGCTTCTGTCTAGAGTTTTAAAATATGAAATGATACTCATTTTCTATTATGACTGTGAGGATTCACTGTAGTGATAACAATGTGCGGCTGGGCGGGGGAGTCCTTTCTGCTGCAGCATGCTTGATAGCTGTTTTAATCCCATTAATTCGCTTGCCAAAGGCACATATTGCCACTTGATGGTGTGCAAATCAGACCAGTTGCAGAAAAAAACTACAGAGTTCTCTCTTTGTTTTGAGGGAAGGTTACAAATGACAGCACCAAGGAAAAATCAGATCTGATACGAGAAAAATCAAGAGTCTGAGGCAGGCAGGTGGTCTCCCAACCCTAATCTGAGAAACCTTGCCCTTGGGCCCTCTGTCATCTTCCATTCTTGGCAGCTAAACCGTGATTCTGTGGCACTTCCCATCTCCAGATAGGCAGCACTTTTTAGAATGACAGAATTTCTAGATTTGATGTGAACACACAACACACAACACACACACACACACACTATTGTAATGTTTAAGTAGCCAGTGTTTGACACTACCATAACTGCAAAACCCCTTAGTAGACATAGAACTTGTTTTAAAAAAATGAAGAAGAATAGTTCAATCTTATATAGTAAGCATTAGTCTTTTTAGTGTATTTTTTTCTCAAAGAATCACATATGGAGCTTCCTAAACATGCAGATTTCTTTTTGATTACCTCCCTAGTTCTGGAAAATCATAATCTCTTGGAGCAGGATCCCAGGATTGTAAAGAAGTTCCCCGAGTGATTTATATGCACGTTAAGTCAGAAAACTGTTTTTCTATGAAGATCTGTATGTATTAAATAGTCACTTTCTAAAAGAAAACATTACAAGTTCTGAAGGACAGTTCACTTCCAGCATGACAGTGTGAAGAACTCTGCAAACCTGTTATCCATTGAAACTAGTGAAAATTTTTAAAACAAGCATTTAAAGTCTCTGGAAATGGTCCAAAATGCATACAGCAAATGAAAAACATTTATTCAAGAACATACACTAAAATTCAGTAAGAACAGTGAGCCTGTGGTATTTGAACCAAGACCCACTCTCTTCTTTTCCCCTCCCAACTCAGTAAGTTTGAAACTACTCAAGAAAGCTTCCACCAAGAACACACGGTTCCTTTCCCCTCCACCCTAGTTCCCAGTTGAAGGAGTATCTTCCCAGGTGGAACATTTCTTATCCTGCCCCAAACTACCTGTTGCTGAAGCCAAGTTCTGGTTGAATGTGGCCCAGAGGTGGAGACTCCCTTCTACCCAGCCCTCGTTCTTAGAACAGTGGCTGTGCAATGTTTGCCAGGGCCCCAATCACCCTTAGGCAGAATTTCCATGTTGGGAGAGAGAAGCCAAGGAGACCTGAGGCTATTCATCTCATTCTACTGAGCATTCAGCTCCTAAAGTGGGCTGGGCTTCAGAAAAGCCCACCATTGTCCCTAACCCCAGCTCCAGAGCTGCCGCTCAGAGATTTTGCTTGAGGTGGAAACAAACTGTAAAAAGAGAACTCCAGATCTTTCCCCAAAGGAACTGACTTCATGTGCAACAGAGGATGGAAAAGTTCAAGCCACTTCCAAAAATGCTCTTAGGGATATTATGGTAAAAGGAAATTAGGAGACGATTGGTAGATTCATTGGTGACTTAGGCCGCATTTCAAGCAGGTTAGTTTGCCAGAGAGAATCAGGGAAAGAGATCTGGGGCCAGAAAAAATTTCAAGCGTTGACTTCAGGAACTGTCTCTTCAAAGAGACCCAAATTTAATTGCTTATGTCTGTGGAACCACTTATGCCCCAGTACATTGTTGAAAACAATAGAGCAATCAGCTTGCAATTAATAGAATTAAATTCCATTGACAGCACCAAGGAAAAATGAGATCTGGTACAAGATCTGGTACCAGCTGGGTTTGATCAAGGAAAGAAAATCAGAGCACTGCCAAAGCCACTGTCATTGCAGGGTGCCTGTGAGCCTATCCAGTGCTGTACTGCCCCCGGGAGCAACATTGGAGGCTACTTACTGTAGAAGTGTGGGGGAGTGGGAATAGATTTCGCTACAATAATCCAGTCAGTCACTAAACAAATAAGCAAATAACAACAAGTTCCAAAAGAAGTGGGAGACCAGTACCCAGAGTTACTCCTATATGACCTGAAATGTCCAGTTTTCAACAAAAAAATTATGATACATGCAAAGAAACAGGAAAGTATGACCAGGAAAAAAAAAGGATTCAAAATATACACTAGAAAAAAATAGAAAACAGTCAACAGAAATCACCTGTGAGAGCAACCAGATGTCAAATTTTACAAAGACTTTAAAGTTGCTATTATAGATATGTTCAAAAAAACAAACCTTGGTTGAAGAATTAAACGAAAGCTTAATTACAATGTCCCCGTCAAATACAGAATATCAGTAACGATAAAGACATTATTATTATTGTTATTATTATTATTATTTATTTTGAAATAGGGTCTTGCTCTATCACCCAGGCTGAAGTGCAGTGGGACAATTGTGGCTGACTGCAGCCTCAACCTCCCAGGCTCAAGCAGTCCTCCTACCTTAGCCACCTGAGTAGCTGAGACTACAGGTGCATGCCACCAGGCCTAGCTAATTTTTCTATTTTTTGTAGATATGGGATTTTGCCATGTTGCTCAGGCTGAGAGGCTTTTTTTAAAAAAAAGAAATATGGAGCTGAAAAATACAATAACTGAGACAAAAAATTTTTAGAGAGGCTCAATATGGATTTGAACTGGCAAGAAAAAAATAGAATTAACAGTCTTGAAGATAAACTAATAGAAATTATGCAATATGAAGAACAGAGAGAAAAAAGAATGAGGACAAATGTACAGGGCTTCAGAAAAACATGAGACACCATTAAGTGCACCAACTGCTATACATAATGGCAGTACCATAAGGAGAGGAGAGAGAGGAAGAAACAGAAAAAATTATTAGATGAGATAGTGGCTGAAATCTTTCAAAATTTATTTTAAAATATTTATGACCGGGATGCTGAAGACACTCCAAGTAGGGTAAATTCAACAAGATCCACAAGCAGACACATTATGGCAAAATACTGAAAGCCAAAGACAAGGAAAACCTTGAAAATAGCAAGAGAAAAATGACTTCTCTGTTACAAGGGAACCTCAATAAGATTAAAAGCTGATTTCTGATCAGAAACAATGGAGGTCCAAAGGAAGTAGGACAACATATTAAAAAGTGCTCAAAGGAAACAACTGTTAATGAAGAATACTATATCCAACAAAACTATCATTCAAAAATCTAGGTGAAATAAAACTATTCTGAGATAAACAAAAACTGGGAAAATTTGTTTCTAGCAGATGCACCTTATAAGAAATAATAAAGGAAGTTTTTCAGGCTGAAAGCAAGTGACCGTTGATGGTAATCTGAATCTATACTAAAAGACAGAGCACTGATAAAGGTAATTATGTGACTATAAAAGACAGCATAAGCACACATTTCTTCTCCTTTTTTCTTTTAATTGATTTCAAAAGCAATCATATAAAATAGTGTGTACATAATGTATTGTTGGGCCTATATAACATGAAAATGTAATATGTTTTCCAGTGATAGCATAAAGGAGGTTGGTAGGAGCAAATTTGTATTAGGCTAAGGAAATTACTCCAGATGATAACTTGAATCCACAGGAACAAATACAGCGAATCAGAAGTGATAAATAAGACTAATATGAAAAAAGCTATAAACATATAGTAATCCTCCTTCTTTGTCTCAGCTTCTATAAAAGACATAAAATTACAGAAAGTGATACTTATAACAATCTAATATTTGGTTTATAACATTTATAAATGTAATATATATAAAATATGACAAAATGTGAGGAAGGGATAAAGCTCTATACGAGTAACATTTTTATGTCTCGCTGGAATTAAGTTAACATACAGGAGAAGCTGATTCTGATAAGTTAAGGTGTATATGGTAAGCCCTAGAACAATAGCTAGGAAAATAACTCCCAAAGTATAGTGAAAAAAAATCAATCAGTAAAGATATTAAGATGCTACACTACAAAATATTCACTTATGCAAAAAAAGCAGTACTGGAGTAATAGAAATAGAAAAAAAGACATATAACGTATAGAAAAAAGTCTAATGGCAGACATAAACTCTATTAATAATGATGTTAAATGTGAAAGGATTCAATAATCCAATCAAAGGTAGAAATCATCAGACTGGATTTAAAAACCAAGATCCAGTTTAGTAGCACTGTCAAAAAACATTTAAGACCCAATCTAACTACTGTATACAGGAGGCACATTTTGGATTCAAAGATATAAATATATGGAAAGTAAAATGATAGAAAAAGATGTATTATGCAAACAACAATCACAAGAATAGTCAAGTGACTATATTAATAACAGACTATTAAGTGCATCTTAAAAGAACAACAAAAAGTTACTGAAGATAAAGAACAACTTTTTTTTTTTTTTTTTTTTTTTTTGAGTCTGAGTCTCGCTCTGTCGCCCGGGCTGGAGTGCAGTGGCTGAATCTCAGCTCACTGCAAGCTCCGCCTCCTGGGTTCACGCCATTCTCCTGCCTCAGCCTCCCAAGTAGCTGGGGCTACAGGTGCCCGCCACCTCGCCCAGCTAGTTTTTTGTATTTTTTTTTTAGTAGAGACGGGGTTTCACCGTGTTAGCCAGGATGGTCTCGATCTCCTGACCTCGTGATCCGCCCGCCTCGGCCTCCCAGAGTGCTGGGATTACAGGTTTGAGCCACCGCGCCCGGCCAAGAACAACTTTTTAAAGGAGAAGAACGTCACTCTATCAGGAAGATATAACAACTATAAGCACATATACACCTAACAAAAAAGTACCAAAATACACAAAGCAAAAACTGACAGAAATGAAGGAAGAAATATACAATTCAAGTGTACTAACTAGAGACTTCAATACCCCCTTTTAATAATGGATGGAACAAATTAGCAGAAGGAAATAGAATACCTAAACAAAGAAATAGAAGACTATAAGCCAAATTGAACCAACAGACATCTATAGAACACTCCATCCAACAATAGCAGACTATACAATCTTCTCCAGGGCATGAAACATTGTCCATAACAGACCATATGCTAGGCCAAAAAACAAACCTCATGAAATAAAAAAGGATAGAAATAATGCCAGATATTTACCCCACCACAGTGGAATGAAATTAGAAATCGGTAACAGAAAGAATTTCAGAAATTCATGAATATGTGGAAATTAAATGACATCTTCCTGAATATCCAATAGCTAAAAGAAGAGATAAAAAGGAGTATTGGAAAATAATTTTAAATGAATGAAATTTTTGCACATCATACCATAACTTACATGATACAGCTAAAGTTGCGCTTAGAGGGAACATATAGTTGTAATGTCTATATTTAAAAAGCTAAAAAAAGTTCTCAGTAACCTAAACTTCCACTTTAAAACACTAGAAAAAGAAGAGCAAATGAAACCTGAAGCAAGCAGAAGAAAGGAAATAATAAAGATTAGAGTAGAAATTAACTAGAGAATAGGAAAACAATAGAGAAATTTAATGAAACCAAAAGCTGGTTTATTGAAAAGGTCAACCAGATTTACAAACCTTTAGCTAGAACAACCAATGAAAAAAATTACTAGACTCAGAAATGAAAGAGGGGATATTATTACTTATCTTACAGAAACAGAAAGTATTATAAAGAGATGCTATAAATAATTGCAAGCCAATAAATTAGATAATAAATGAAATGGACAAATTCATAGAAAGATAGTAACAACTGATACTGATTCAAGAAGAAATAGATAATCTGAATAGACCTATAGCAAGTGAAGAGATTGAATTAATAATCAAAGAGATATTCTCAAAGAAAAGCCCAGGCCCAGATGGCTTCATCACTGAATTCTACCAAACATTTAAAGAAGAATTAGTACTCATTTTTTGTAAGCTTATATGAAAAAAAAAAAAAAGATGAGGGAACACATCCCAGCTTAAGAGACCGGTATTACCCTGATACCAAAACCAGATAAATCTGTCACATAAGAAAACTACAGACAAATATCTCTTATAAATATGGATGCAGAAATTTCCAACAAAATACTGTCAAACCAAATCCAATTAGCCAGACATGGTGGTGCTCACGTATAGTCCCAGCTACTTGTGAGGCTGAGGCAAAAGAGTTATTTGACTCCAGGAGTTTTATGGCTGCAATGAGTTATAAGCTTGTCATTGCATTCCAGCCTGGGGACAGAGCAGACCCCATCTCTAAAACAAACAAAAAGAAACAAAATCCAGGAACATATAGAAAGAATTACACACCATGACCAAGTGGGAGTCATCCCAGAACTGTGAGTTTGGTTTAACTTCAGTAGGAAAAAAAACCAAAAATCATGTGATCATCTCAATAGAACCAGGAAAAGCATTTGACAAAATCCAACACCTATTGGCCGGGCGCGGTGGCTCAAGCCTGTAATCCCAGCACTTTGGGAGGCCGAGACGGGCGGATCACCAGGTCAGGAGATCGAGACCATCCTGGCTAACACGGTGAAACCCCGTCTCTACTAAAAACTACAAAAAACTAGCCAGGCGACGTGGCTGCGCCTGTAGTCACAGCTACCCGGGAGGCTGAGGCAGGAGAATGGCATGAACCCGGGAGGCGGAGCTTGCAGTGAGCTGAGATCCGGCCACAGCACTCCAGCCTGGGTGACAGAGCAAGACTCCGTCTCAAAAAAAAAAATCCAACACCTATTCATAATAAAAATACTCAACAAACTAGGAATAGAAGATAACTTCCTCAACCTGAAAAGGGGCATCTACAAAAATTCACAGCTAATGTTATACTTAATAGTATACATGATACTTCCCCACTTAAGATCAAGAACAAGACAAGGACACTCTTGCCACTTCCATTCAATATTGGAGGGTCTATTCAGGGCAATTATTCAGGAAAAAGAAATAAGTCATCCAGATTGGAAAGAAGTAAAACTATATTTTCAGATGACACAACCATGTATATGAAAAATCCCAAAACATTCAGTAAAAACTATTAGAGCTAGTAAATTAGTTCAACAAAGTTACGGGATACAAAATGAATAAACAAAAATTAATTGTATTTCCATGCACTTAAAATGAGCAATTTGAACACGGAAATAAGAAAACAATTCCATTTATAATAGCATAAAAAAGAATAAAATGCTTGGGAATAAATTTAATAAAAAAAGCATAAAACTTATACTCTGAAAACTATAAAGCATTGTTGAAAGAAATTGAAGATACAAATAAATGAAAAAAAAGCTCATGTTCATTGATTAGAAGACTTAATATTGTTAGGATGGCAATACTCCTCAAATCCTTGATCTATAAATCCAGTATATCTCTATCAGAATCCCAACTGGATTCTTTGTAGAAATTGACAAACTGATTCTAAAATTCATGCGGAATTTTAGGAGATGCAGAATAGCCAAAATAATGTTGAAAGAGAACAAAGTTGGAAGACTCATACTATGCAAAAGTAATTAAGACAATGTGATACTGGCATAAGGATAGACATATAGATCATTGGAATAGAATTATGAGTTCATAAATAAACCCATGTGTCTGTGGTCAACATATTTTGGACAAGAGTGCCAATGTCATTTCATGGGGAAAGAATTGTCTTTTCAACAAATGGTGCTGGGACAACTGGATAGTCATAAGCAAAAGAATGATGTTGGACCCTTACCTTACACTAAATTAAAAATGGATAAGTTGGACATCATCAAAATAAAAAATTTTGTGCATCAAAACCGACAGTGAAGAAATGAAAAGACAAATCACAAAATGGGAGAAAATATTTGCAAATCACTTATCTGATAAGGGAGTTATATCTGCAATCTATATAGAACTCTTACAACTCAGTAATAAAAAGACAACTCAATTAAAAATGTTCAAAGGATTTAAATAGACATTTCTTCAATAATACATACAAATGGTCAATAAGCGCATGAAAATATTCTTGATATAATTAGTTATCAGGCAAATGTAAATCAAAACCACAGTAAGATACTACCTCTTACCCACTAGAATGCACTAGAATGGCTATAATCAAAACTCTGGCTAGGTGTGGTATCACGCCTGCAATCCTAGCACTTTGGGAGGCTGAGTCAGGCAGATCCCCAGAGTTCAGAAGTTCGAGACCAGCCTGGCCAACATGGTGAAACCTGGTCTCTACTAAAAATACATAAAAAACTAACTGGGTATGGTGGTGCATGCCTGTAGTCCCAGCTACTGGGGAGGGTGAAGCAGGAGAATCACTTGAACTCAGGAGGCAGAGGTTGCAGTGAGCTGAGATTGCACCACTCTGCACTCCAGCCTGGGCAACAGAGCAAGACTCCATCTCACCAAAAAAAAAAAAAAAAAAAAAGGATGTGGAGAAGTCAGAATGCTCATACGTGGCTGGAGGAGTGTAAAATGGCATAACTAATTTTGAATACAGTCTGACAGTTCCTCAAATAGTTAAGCATAGACTTGCCATATGACCTAGTAATTCAATTCTTAGGTATATACTTAAGAGATATGAAAACATATGTCTACATAAAACGTGCATACATTGTACACAAATGTTTGCAGCAACATTATTTATAATAACCAATAGGTGGAAACTACCCAAGTTTCCATAAACTGATGAATGGATAGACAAAACGTAGTATCTTCGTATAATGGAATTATATTTATTTGGTCATAAAAAGGAATGACGTGCTGATATGTGTTACAACATGGATGTACCTTGAAAACATTTTGCTAGGTGAAAGAAGCTGGGAACCAAATACCACCTATTATTAGGTTTCATTTATTTGAAAAGTCCATAATAGGCAAATCTTTAGAGATAGAAAGTAGATTGGTTTTTGCTTAGAGTTAGAATGGAAGGGGTATAAGAGAGTTATATCTAATAGACACAGAGTTTATTTCTGAGACAATGAAAATGCTCTAAAATTGATTGTGGTGTTGGTTGTACATATCTATATGCTAAATAATATACTAAAAACCATTGAATTATGCACTTTTTATTTTATTTCATTACATTACATTACATTACATTTCATTGAGATAGAATTTTACTCTTGTTGCCCAGGCTGGAGTGCAGTGGGACGATCTCGTCTCACTGCAACCTCTGCCTCCTGGGTTTAAGCGATTCTCCTGCCTTAGCCTCCTGAGTAGCTGGATTACAGGCGTCCACCCCTACACCTGGCTAATTTTTGTATTTTTAGTAGAGATGGGCTTTCACCATGTTGGCCAGGTTGGTCTTGAACTCCTGACCTCATATGATCCACCTCCCTTGGCCTCCCAACGTGCTGGGATTACAGGCACGAGCCACCGCGCCTGGCCTGAATTATACACTTTAAATGGACAAATTGTATGGTATATTGAAAAAAAAAGAAAATAAGACAACTGAAGAGTGAGTGTTTTGTAAGTGGTCTTAACTTGCTTGAAGATATAACCTTCCTAAACATTAGGGAATGCCCATGACAGAGTGTGGACACCAACTGTGGTGGTGTTAGGGAAGCTGAAGTAGGAAGATCTGTGTGTACCACTCGGTATTCACTCATTTGTCCATTCAACAAACTTTTGCTGTCTGTGTCGTTTACTAAACACTGAGAACAAGATTCATAAGACACAAAACTGTCTTCAAGGAGCTTGAAATTTAGCCATTCCCAAATTCATGTACCTAAGGCAAACAGAATTTTGCCCACTAGACTATAAACTCCTAGAGGCAGAGCTTTATCTGTTTTATTCACAGCTGTATCTGCAGGAACTATAACAATTCCTGGCAGTTAGTAGGTGCCTAAATAAATACTTGTTGAGTGAATGATGATGTTAAGCATGTCACAGTGTCTGTGAAACCCAAGTTTCCATAAACTGATGAATGGATAGACAAAACGTAGTATCTTCGTATAATGGAATTATATTTATTTGGCCATAAAAAGGAATGACGTGCTGATATGTGTTACAACATGGATGTACCTTGAAAATATTTTGCTAGGTGAAAGAAGCTGGGAGCCCAATAAGGCATGGCTCCAGCAGAAGCTGAACAACCACCAACTAGAAGGTGAATGAGAGCACTGATTTTCTTCAGGGATGGACATGCTTACAGTGTCCCCAGGCGATACACACTAACATCCAGGAACTACCAGACTGCGTGATCTTTCAAGTTCCACTGATCCCAAACATCTTTGTTTCTGGGATTCTCATCCTAAAGAAAGAAGCAAAGCCACTAAAAAGCAAACCCCCACCCCCTGACAAAAATAAACATGATCCAGTGGTTGCTGTTAACACTGGGGTTCCTAAGGCAGGCCTTTAGGGAACCTGTGATTACAAAGTACTGCATGTATACCCAGCCAGATCTGTTCTTATCAATCAAGTTGAACAGGATACAGTGTGTGTATCTCCACAGACAGCCTGGTGGGTGGAATTTCCCTTTTCTTCTGACTCAGTAGGAGCATTAAAATTTATTTTCTGATCTGCTCAGGATTCATTTATGACCCTTGCTCTTGGCGCCACTGTCAGCATTAAACTAGACCCAAAGGAGAGAACGGTGTGCTTTGAACTCATCTCTGGTGAAGCTAGTGCATGTCTCTAAGGCAGCAGTCCAGCACTCTGCCCACTAGTGTCACCTGGGAAGATTTTTAAAAATGCCAAAAATACCACATATGGGTTCCACTGTAGATTCTGATTTAACCATACTGTGGTGACTCAGGAAATCTGTACCAGGCTGAGAACAAAGTTGAAAATCACTACCAGTCCAGGGTGAAGAAAATAAGCCAACTGACATTAGCCCTGAGGTCACACTCTAAAGTTACCAAATAATTAGCCTGTGGACTTAGAGAGTGTCAGTTCATTTGTGTTGCTATAAGAGAATACCTGAGTCTGGGTAATTTATAAAGAAGAGAGATTTATCTGGCTCACAGTTCTACAGGTCACACAAGAAGCATGGTGCCAGCATCTGCTTCTGGTGAGGGCCTTAGATTTCTTCCACTCATACTGGAAGATGAAAGGCACTGGCATGTAGAGGTCACATGGCATGAGAGAAAACAGGGTCTAGCTCTGTCTCCCAGGCTGGCAGGCAGTGGCAGGATCGTGGCTCACTGCAGCCTGAACCTCCAGGGTTCAAGCAATCCTCCTGCTTCAGCCTCTCAAGTAGCTGGGACTACAGGTGTGTGCCACCATGCTGGCTAATTTTTTAATTTTTTGTAGATATAGGGTCTCACTATGTTGCCCAGGTTGGTCTCAAACTCCTGGACTCAAGTGATCTACCTTGGCCTCCCAAAGTGTTGGAATTACAGATGTGAGCCACCACGCCCAGCCCAGGTTCTTTTAACAACCAGCTTTTGTGGGAACTAATAGAGTGAGAACACACTCCTTACCTTGAGGAGGAGCCATTCATAAGGGATCTGGTCCCCTGACCCAAACAAGTCCCACTAGGCCCTACCTCCAAAGTTGGAAATCAAATATCAACATGAGGTTTGGAGAGTCAAGTATCTAAACTACAGGAGAAGATGAGGACTTTTCTCCGACGTCAAGAGTCTTCAGGGAGAAACAGTGCCTGTGTTTTACTCCCTACTCCTTGCTCTCCACCCCAACCTTTCCAGATGTCCCATTTGCTTTTACCCCCATCTCTATTCAGCCATATTTGGGGATTGGTTCCTATTCGAATAGGAAGCACAGGGAAGCTCCTTGTCTTAGGCAGACTTCTCAGTATTGCTCTAGTGCACACATGGCCTGGGTCCCTTCTACAGGGCTCCTCTGAGCTGACCAGTGGGGCTTGGCTAGTGACTCAGATTTCTGATTCATGGTTGGCACTGCCTGGCTCAACCATCTCTCTTTATTGCTTATCCCCTTCAGAGCCCAGATTTCCCTCCTTTTCTCCCTCACTCCTGGTTCTCTACCTACAATCCTGGGACATTCTTTTCTGGCTTCCATCCACTGCTCTCTGAGGTCCTTTGTCAGCATGTTCCTTAACCCAGGCTATTTGCTGTGTCCTCTTGGTGTTTGCCTTATGAGCCTTGTAGCTCAGTTGGCCCACCCACTTACACATACTCATCTGCAGCCACTACTTGCTCTCCATCAGGTCTGCAGTTGCTAAGCAGTTAATTTGTCTGAAATTCAGCCAAAGCTGATTTATGCCTTTCTTTGTGGTCTTCTGGAATTGAGTGAAAGGCATGAAATGGTCTGTGAAACCTGGTATGTCAGATGAGATATGTACATGAGAAGTCTTGAACTGTAAAGCAGAACACAAATGTGAAGTGTCGATAATAAGCAGTGACAGTGCCATTTGGGGACAGCATGGTAGCCAGCTAGGAGTACCAGATGAAGGGCAGACACTGATTGCAGACATTACAGGTGAGATGTTTGCAAGTCAGGAAACTGAAGAGGTGTGAGAGATCAGGACCAGATGGGCAGATAGGAAGGGAGCAGTACAAAAAGCAGAAGTCACAGGTCCTTATGCAACCAGAGGCCCGAAAATGAGGAAAAGCTAAAGGACTGTCTTCTGCAGTCCTTTCAGCTCTACTCTCAAAATATATTCAGAGTCCGGCCTCTTATTGCTGCCTCCATGGCTACCACCCTGATGCAAGCTGACATCAGCTCCTGCCTGGACTGCTGCAGTAGCTCTTACCTGGTCTCTCTGCCTCCACCTTTGCTCCCCAGCAGTCCATTCTCAACCCATGACCGGAGTGATCCTGCCTAAATGTGAGGTCTGTTACATTGTGTCACTCCTCTGCTTAAAATACCTTCATCTCTTCGTGTCCTTCTCATGATAAAAGCCGAAGTCCCTTACCATGGCTTACTGGGCTCCAATAGACTGAACCCCACTTACCTTTCACATCTCAGCCTCTACAACTTACTCATTTGTCCCAGTCATCCTGGGATTCTTGCTGTTTCTTGACCCACCAAAGACATTCCTGCCTCATGGCCTTAGACCCTGCTGCTCCTCTTCCTGCAGATAGCCGCATGGCTCACCCTCTTACTTCATTCAGGGCCGAGCTCAGGGGTCACGCTGTCCTGACTTCTCTATCTTATGTAGCGCTCTCCAGCCCCATCACGTGCTATCCTTTTCCCAGGCATATTTTATGTAACACTGAAATAAACATATAGTAAATATTTATTAATTTATTGTCTGACTCTTCTACTAAAAGGTAAGCTCTGAGAGCATAGGAATTTTGTCTGTCTTGTACCTTGCTTGCACAATGTCTTGTCTTGTTGAATTAATGAATGGATGAATAAACATATAGGATGACATATTTAAGATTCCAGCTATAAGGCAAGATATTGATGAAAGCAAAGAGTTGCCTTAATCCTGAACTTTCTTGCGGTTCTGTGGAGACAACGACTGTTCCTCAGGGCAGTTGGCTTCGGATTTACACGTAGAGATTATTGCTCCAAGGCAGGAGAGGGTAAGAGAATTCCATCTACCAGGCTCCTGCCCATTCTGGAGCTAGGCTATTCTGGAAAATCCAAGAGCACATCAAGGGCCCGATGGGAAAGCTTCAGAGATGAAAACACGCGTATTGAGTTCTCTCTCCAGAGGCCCCTTTTTCTCTGGGCTATGAGTTTTAGATCTTCAGTAGAAATTTCTCATCGTCTTCCCTCAAGGGAGAGGGAAGTGCCCCAGCTGTTGCATTTATAGCAAAGTAAAACAGCTGGGGCAGTAGGTGCTAACAGTAGCTCTGTGTACTTCCTTCTTAGTACTGTGATCCTAGGCAGGTTATTCAAATTTCTTAGAGCCTTACCACCTCATCTGTAAACAGGGGATAATGATAGTGCCTTTGTCAGGGATGGCGTAAGGGTGAAATGTGGTTGTGCGTTTTAGGCACAACATTTGACATGATGTTATATTTGCAAATGTTCAACTATTCTTGTTAAGATTAGGCATGCTAGAAGAAATAGTTATTGTTCGGGAAAGCTCCTCAGAGTTCTTAACTGCAGAGATTCTCAAACATTAGTGTGCATACCTATCACCTGGGACAATCTTGTTAAAATGCAGATTCTGATTCAGAAAGTTGGGGAAGGGCCTGAAATACTGCATTTCTAACCAGCTGCTAGGTGCAGCTGGTGCCATTGATCAAGCTCTGAGTAGCCAGGCCCTATTTAAAAAACGGTGGAGGGGGTCGGGGCGGCAGTTGGGGATAAAACGCTGATAAATACCTTTCTCGGAAGTCTTAGAGGCTCTAATTTCAACCTTAAAGGTAGCCTAAAGTTACTACATCCTAACCCAGAAAAGCTGCATTTTTCCTAATCAGTTGCCTCACTGGGTGTCCCCTGAATCTGATTCCAGCTGTACCCATCCTTCCCTACCATTTCAATTTTGCAACGATGTCTCATACAAAAACATTTACCCTGCCCAAGGAGGTTTACTCAGAGCTGAGAGAGACAGGGGAGCTTCTCTTTTTTCTTTTCTTTTCTTTTCTTTTGTTTTTTTTTTTTTTTTTTTTTGAGACTGAGTCTTGCTCTGTCCCCAGGCTGGAGCGCAGTGGCGCGATCCTGGCGGCTCACTGCAAGCTCTGCCTCCCAGGTTCACGCCATTCTCCTGCCTCAGCCTCCCGAGTAGTTGGAACTACAGGCACCCGCCTCCACGTCTGGTTAACTTTTTTTTTTTTTTTGTATTTTTAGTAGAGACGGAGTTTCACCGTGATAGCCAGGATGGTCTCTATCTCCTGACCTCGTGATCTGCCCGCCTCAGCCTCCCAAAGTGCTGGGATTACAGGCATGAGCCACCACGCCTAGCCTGTGTTTTTTCTGAAAGCTGTTTCTGGGTTTCCTGTGGCCTTTGGACATATGGCCAGGCGCTTGTTTTCATGACTGCTTAATGGTTTGTAAAGCAATTGCTGGAGGAAACATTGCTACAGCAAGCCAGGCCAGAGGGACAGGACTCATGAGCCAATGTTATCTTTGCTGAGCACCGGCCCTATTCCTGTTCCTTTTCTCTCTCCATCCGGCAGTGACAGATGGCCTCCACATGGTTTGACCTCCTGTTTGGCCAGACCTGATCAGATAGTCATCAATCAGCTGCCCCATTTGGCCCCCCAGAGGGCACCCTGTGGTTCATGGGAGGCAGAAGTTGGAAGTTTCCTTTAGAGCTCATCATATCTCATAGCTATTGTAGTATAGTTTCAAGCATGGGCAGTTCTTATTCCAGATGTTACTATCCCAGTGTCCATATGTTTTGAGGTGGGATCAGCAGGTTTACATGGTAATGTTAAACTAATTAATCATAAACTAATGATTTAACAGCTTTCGGACCCAAAGTGAGTTTTGTACTGGCAAAGATGTAAGTAATACATATGGTGTTATTAAGCTGGAGAAAGGAGATGAGGCTGAGCTTTCTCCATTGCATTGACACAATCTCTTTATTTTCTTACTGATACTGAATGTTACTCACAAGGTCTCTGAAAACTATATTGGAAAATCTCCAAATACTATTATTCATGGCTTTGAGATTGAGAAAATAAAAATTTACATTAATATAAGCTGCAGGGCACAAGAACAAGGGAGCAATAAGCAGAGGGGCCATGTAGGGAGGAAATCAAGATGCCGGGGTTCTAGTCTCATTCTTCCTCTTTCTTTGAACATGTTGCTTGACTGATATATCACATATTAGGTAGATACAAGCAATGGCTCAGTTCCTTTTTTTATTTCCTAACTGTAAAATGAGATTGTTGCATGAACTTGGCTTCTAAAAACTTTAAATAAAGTGTTTTTTAATTCTTTTCCTCAGAAAAGCAGTTTTGGTCATTTTATTAAAACCTGTTTATTCTACTATGTGTGAATTGTACTTCACTAAAAAAATACATTTTTTTGCTGAAGTCAAAAGAGGTGGGGACATTTGAGTAATTTCAGCTTTGATGGAGTGCAACCCAGCTAAATGTATTAAAGATATATTAAAATAATTTTTAAAATTAAAATTAAAAATACCAAATATCTGTAAACCCAGTAGTTTGGGAGTCTAGGAGAAAGGATCACTTGAGCCCAGGAGTTAGAGTTCAGCCTCGGCAACATGGCTAGAATCCATCTATAAGAAAAAGGAAATTTAAAACACCAAATCTATAAAAGTTAAAAATACCAATAAACCCCTAGCATTATTTATAGTGGGGAAGAAATAAACGATAAATGACAACCTTTGCTTTTATTGAATTTATCAATTCAATAAAAAGAGTGAATTGATAAAAGTAGGAGGTTGAACATAAATTCCCTAGCTCCATCAGGTATTTTGACATCTGATATTCTGATTATTAACTTCAGTGGGGAGGGAGAGTCTCCTCTGTATAGTTTTAATAACCCTTTTCTCCCTGATCATTTGTATTATATATAAATTATATATATATATAAAATATATATACCAAAATTATTTTTTTAACTTTTCTATACATAATAGAGATGAGAAAAAGACCCTAGAGAAAAGTTCCCACCATCATGTATATCTGGTACAAAATAAGTATTCAGGCCAGGTGCAGTGGCTCACGCCTGTAATTCCAGCACTTTGGGAGGACGAGGTGGGCGCAGTTCTAGACCAGCCTGGCCAACATGGTGAAACCCCACCTCTACTAAAAATACAAAAAATTAGCCGGGTGTGGTGATGTGTGCCTGTAATCCCAGCTACTCGAGAGGCTGAGGCAGGAGAATTGCTTGAACCCAGGAGGTGGAGGTTGCAATGAGCCAAGATCATGCTACTGCACTCCAGCCTGGGCAACAGAGTGAGACTCCATCTCAAAATAATAATAATAATAATAATAATAATAATAATAATAATAATAATAAGAAGAAGAAGAAGAAGAAGAAGAAGAAGAAGAAGCAGAAGCAGCAGCAGCAGCAGCATTCAATAGCTGGTACTATTTGGTTGTGCTTCCCTGGTATGTATAATGTTTTCTCAGTTGAGGCAATACTGTTTATATTTTGTAGTAGCTTTTTGATTAAGCATTTGATTTTCATTTGACCTGAATTATTTTGCTAAGTACCTTGGCTCTCAGCTGGTTGTTTGCCTGGCCTCCCTCCCTTGACTTTTGGATTTGGAAAGTCAAGGTCTCAAGAGCTTGTTGAGAGGACAGAGCCCCTCAGGGAAAGTGTCCTCTAAGTGGTGGTTATACCTTGCCTCCTGTATTGATCTGACAGGCAGATCACACCTTTCATTTTCATAATAATGATTAAAAAGCTGTAGCCCCATTAACTGGAAAGGAATTGAGAACCCTGTGCTCAGGACTTGTTCCTTGCAGAGATGAAACAGCTCTTTGATGAGCTCACTCTGTCTTTCTCCTGCTGAAGAGAGACCACAAAGTGGTCACGTTGCCCATAGACCACAAAGTGAAGAACCCCAACACCCAGCATGGGGAGGAGGCTTCTGTCACCTTTTATAACACAGTTTGCGATAAGGAGAAGAATCTGTTTCCTTGTATGAGGACAAGATGGCCCAACTTCTGAGTGTTCTGGATGTGACTATCACATGCCAAGGTGGTGGAGGCACCCCAAGAAGACTATCTCAAGAGATAAAAACTCTATTTTTCCAACTTAAGGTATCGAAGGACATTGTATTGAAATAGCATGGCTCAGAAAGCACCTTATGGGCTGATTCTGAATCCTCTGATCTCTCTGGGTCAAGGAAAAACTTATAGACAATTCTGAGCTCCAGACCTTTAACTCCTAGGGGAAGAGTGTCTGCAGCAGAGGGTTTGCGGCATGTAGGGCATAGCCTGGTAAGTGGCTAGGGCAGCATTAACAGCTGTAGTAGGGAATAGTAGGAACCTTGTGTTGTGCTCTCTGTGAAAGACAATGAGACTTCGCTTATTTTGCCTCTTGTTGGAATCGTTGATAGATTTTTCTTTCTGTTGTACTTTTTACTAATACTTTGATTTGGTATGCACTTAACGTGGGGAGCTAATGCCAGTCTCCTGGAACTGAATGAGGGAAAAGATACGACATTCTTTGCACTGTTGGTTCTGTGCCAGGCATCTGGCTGGATGCTTTATGTTATCTCATGTAATCCACAGAGAGTGTGTCTAATTCAGAGTGGGGACCTATGACCACAGGAGTGTAAAGTTCACCTCTGCTTTTAGGAGTGAAATGAATGGGATTCAAATAATACCTTCTCTTGGCAATGATCTTCTCTTATAATCAACCCCTGACACATAGGTTAAGGTTACCAAAATGATAACTTGCATCAAATGATTATTTCTAGAATAACCAGTATCTCTTTCAGTATACCACATAAGAAATCACAAAGAGAAAATTTAGCTAAGGTTTTTAATGGAAAGCTATCATTATCTTGTTTTTTGTAGCCAGTAGGTGTAAGCCAGGAATCAGGTTGGAAGTAGGAGCCCTTTTGGCGGGGCTGAAAACTTTGATCAAGATTCTGCCAAGCAGTTCTTTCAGGACAATGACTCTGCTCCACTGATTTCAGTTAATCACAGCAGGGGACAAGGCCTCAGAAGAAAGGGCTCTCCATCCTGTGATCTCCGTTAATGACTGCAGGAATTAAAAAAAGAATTTTGTGGGTAACAAAAGTGAGGGCGGGGTGTCAATACACATGGTTTTTAAGTTACTGAGATTTTGTTGAAATTTAGTTATTTTTCTTGTTTATGAGGAAGAGAGGCTTTAGGGGCAGGTAAGATGGGGTACATGATGCAACAGACCATGCTGCAGGTGCATTGCCTTCTGCAGGGTAGATTGTGTCTATACCTCGGGCTGTGCCATACTTTGGATAATGACAATAATTTAATAACAACAAACTGCATATATAGGGGAGTTTAAATTTAATAAATCAGTTTTGAGGTAAGGATTTAAGAAGACACATATCAAGCTAGAATTATTAGTGAAGTTATTATCTTCTGGCCAGGGAAGCTGGTTAGTCTGAGCATCTCAGCTGAGGGGAAGGGGCTAAAGAGGAGAGGGGGAGAAGGGCCTCTGGCCCTTGGTCACCTGGAAGCTGAAGGACTCAGGGGGTCCAGCTCCAGCCTTGGTCCTCACACTACTGGGCAGTGAGCAGAGCCAGCATCTCAGCCTGCTGAGACATGGACAGCAGGCCTGGACTACATGTACCTCTGGAGTAGGCAGCACTGTGCTCCTGGTCTCCTGGAAGTGACATTACTTAGAAATGGAATGTCTTGAGATCATTAGGTCAACTCCCTCACAGATGAGGAAACTGAGGCACAGAGAAGTCAAGTGACATCTCAAGTAAATGCCAGAGCTGGGACCAAAGCTCATGGCTCTTGATTCCTGGCCCAGTGACTTTAATGCCCTTGACTAATGGGCAGCTCTGCAGATGGAAAGGCATTGAAGGCTGGCAGGGAAGAGTGGGAGAGCCAGGCAGATGGAAGAGAGTGGAGGGGGCAGCTGGTAGGAAATGGGAAGGCTGTAAAAAGCCAAAATATCCATTCCTCTTGGCCATGTCCCAAGGACAAACATAACTCCCAAATGTTCCTAATAAGGGCATAAACAGTCACCCAGAAGAACCACACAAATGGATTGACCAAAGGCCATGAAATGTTGTTTATGCTTAATGAGTAAGCACTCTTATTTATTCAGACTCCTAATCCAGCTCTTTAACCTCATTCTTTCCTTTTAAGTCATTGGAGCCCTTCCTTGCCATTACTCCCTTCTCATTTGTTGTGTGGCTATCCTTGTACCCAGGGACAACTGCAGTTTAGAATCTATCTGCCCATTTCTCTCAGCTTCTGGGGCAAAGGAAAATGAAGAAGATGATGATGAACTTAGGCAGTGTGACTTGCCTGAAGTGTTTGATATTCTGAAAAGGGGCTATAGGGAAGAACAATGAGCAAATTCATAAGTCAACATTATGTTTATCCCTCTATTATGAGGGATACTGCCTCTGCTTCTTTTGTGAGGCATAATTATTTGTTAGTTTTAGCAAGACATTTCTCTGCCTGCTGATAAGGAAACAAAAAAAGCATTTACTGTGCTACTCTAGAATGTGAACTGTAAGCTGTGGTCTTTTTTTTTGTTTGTTTATTTGCTTTCAGTTTTAATCTGTGATCACAGGCTTAGAGGTTGAAGGGGACCATGGAGGACTGCCAGCCTCCCCACCCTCTTTCATGCGGGGAGCCTCTTCCCAACAGCCCTGCCAGTGGTTCAGATCCCTTCCCTCCGAATCCCCACAGAGAGTCGTTTCTACCTCTGTGGAAGCACTTGCTTCATTTTGCCTTAAATTACAGTTATTTGAGGACTTGTCTTAAGTCTCAGCCGTGAGCCCCTGTGGGCAGAGGGTGGATGGGCAGGAATCCTATCTTATTCCTCTTTGATCTCCTACAGCCCCCAACACAGAGCCTGGCCCGCTCTCCATAAATATTTGAATGAGTGACAAGGTGTTAAGAGTCTACAGAAGCAGCCACAGTTGGACACCTCTAATAGCTAGAAAGTTCTTCCCAAAAGTAAGCAGAAATATACCTCCCTGTGTGCCTTGGGAGGGAGGAGAATGTAATAGGCAGTGACAAAGGGCTGGGTATCTATAGGATATATCTGGGGACAGGGTAATGCCTTACTCTTACTGCTTTTCTTGCATTCCATCTGGCCAGAGTACACAAGGCCTTTCTCCAGGACAGGAAAACCCAACAACCTAGATAGATCTGGGTAAGGGGGCAGGAGCATGGATTCCAGGATTTGAATCCAGTTTGGGAGGACAGCTGTACCAGACCCTGTCAGTGTCCCACCCATATGGCCTCAATCTGCCCTGGGGGTCATCTGCAGGTGATTCTCGTACAGACTGACCGCCTCCTGCATTTATCTGTGGTGATCACTCTCTGACCTCAGAAGTGTGCTTGGTCTGTTTGTGTGTTCGGATGGAAATGCCAGGAACTTACCCCAGGAAGGACCTTCAACCAAAGATCAATGGGACTTAGTGCATCAGTAACCCAGATTCCTCACCCCTCAGTGGGACAGCTCAGAGGTATGTTTTATAGTTTCTCAAAAGATCTCAACAGGGATTGAACCCCAGTTGCTCATAGAACTTAACATATCCTTTATTCATTTCCCTCCCTTTCCTCGTTGACTTCCCCTCCCTTTCACTATGCTTCCTGGGACCATGCCTAAGTAAACTCTGTCTCCCAAATAATCGTCTCAAGGTCTGCTTTGGGGAGAACCCAAAGTAAGACAATGACATGAGCAGGAGATTTGAGGGACTTCCCATACGATTCTTCCCATAGAAGATAAAACTGTCCGGCTCTTGAATTTTTAAAAAAGAAGGTAAAACTGTCGAAATCAGTGTGTGCTTTCCCTTCCTCCTTCTTCCTCTCTATTTTTAAGTGCAGAGTGGTTTTTCTGTCAGTTCTATAAATAGAGTTTAATTTTCAGTAGAATTTGTGTCCTAACTCAGAAAACGAGGCTGCAAATGGTTCCTACAACTTTGAGGGATAGTTATTTCCCATAACAAGAATCAGTAATATCCTAGTTCTCTTAGGGAAATGCACTGTGTCAGAAAGGTCTCAGGACAGACTAAAAAAAGAGATGACACATAGGAGTCATTAGACATCAGGAGGGATTTGTGTAGAAGTTCTTCACTTAACTTTTTAAACTTCCATGGAGACATTTTAAATTAAGAGAGACCCTACCAACCTGGCCCAGGTTTGGGATGGAGTGCTCAGAAGTCAGGGACAGCTAAGATGAATGGGCACCATGAGGGAAGTGAGAGAGGAAAATAAAGAACCTTCATTAAACCTGCTCAGTATTAATGAACTACACCTGAGTTGATAGAACCTGGAGAAAATGCTATTACTGCAGAATATGTATAATCATTTGAGAAGATTTGTAACAAAGAATGAAGGTGTGTGAATAATCTGCCTCCCTAGTCCTCCTTCATGCAGACATATTGTGTGATTTGGAAAAGCTCCCTGTGGATGCCACAACCTTACCTGATTGTTTTGACACCTCAGACAACTAATAGGAGATAGCAGTTAAAAATAGCCATAATCACTACTGTCTTATGTTTGTGAGATTTTTCTTTTGTCTTGTTCCTTCCTGGAGCATTTTTCAGTGACCTAATAGGAAACAGCATACATGTTCATGAATTTTTAATTAGCAAGCAAAGATGAGAATGAATGTAAACAAAACACAAGATGACAGGAGACAATGGGCCAAGAGAGCCCCTCCTTAATGCCTTTTGGGGTACCCACAGATGCGTTTTGGGGTCAGGTGAGGAAATCTTCCTAAATTAAGCAGGGTTAAGAAAGGGCTTCACAGACCTTATTATTAGCATGGAAAAGTGTGTGGCTTCAAATGCTGTCTTTATTTAAACCCTGTTTGACGACCAGTGCCTCAGCTCTTTTGGCAGGGCTGAAGGAGGCAGGAGGAAGGTGGGGACATTGCTTCCTATCACATTGCTAGGTGATAGGAAGATGTGGAATTACCCTGTCTCCTTTGTCCTCTTTGATGAGTACTTCTGCCCTGTTTGTTGTATGTAGATGGCAATAGTGTCCTGGGTACAGCTCTCCCCTGAACAAGAGATGTCTCTGCCTCCTTTAGCTTGTGCCCTCGTCTGAGCCACCGCTTCCAAAGAGCGCTCTTGAGAGTTATGTGCCATGCCTGGGAATGACTTCATAAGATGGTTGTGAGGATTACATAAAGCAGTCCATGTAAAGTGACTGCATTAAAGTGCATTAATAGTTGGCACAAAATCTATGCTGGTTCCCCACAATGAGAGGTCCCTGCTATCTACTGAAATTGAATTGTAGAAAAAGGTTTCCCTTGGGCCAAAAACAAATACACTAGTATGGCCTGTACCAGCCGCTCTCAGACTTTTGTTTTGGGCAGCTCCCTTCCCCAAATACGTGCCCCACAAGAGTGCCCAGTGGATGTCTTTTGAGCCTGCCCCACTGAGCACTCCCTTTTGCTTTCTAGAACGCCTACGTCAACATCAACCGCATCATGTCCGTGGCTTCCCGCCTCTCTGAGGCCGGCCACTATGCCTCACAGCAAATCAAGCAGATCTCCACCCAGCTGGACCAGGAGTGGAAGAGCTTCGCCGCTGCCCTGGATGAACGCAGCACCATTCTCGCCATGTCTGCTGTGTTCCACCAGAAGGCTGAGCAGGTAAGGCCCAGAATCCTGCAGCAGCTGCTGTTGGTGGGAAGGGTTGGGCACGGACAGGGAAGGGCTGGAGGGGAGCACACACACTGTCTATAGAGTGCTCCGCCTGTCTTTTTGAAACACTGAAGACCCTGTGGAGTCATTGCAACAATAACCTATGTTCGACCACATTCATGGCCCCTGTGTGCACAAAGAAAGCTTGGTAACTCTTGGTGACTTTGCTTGTCATACAAACAAGAGGGTACCCAGAGCCTTTTTACATTTTGCTTGGTAGTGGTTGTGTGTGCACGTGTGCATATGTGGGCTGTCCGCGTAGCGTGCATTCTCAGAACACAGATCAAAGGGGTGAATGTAAAGTGATCATTGAGGTGCTGAGAGCAGGGGAAACTAATTTTACATGAAGCATTTGCTATGGATAATGGTAATATAATAATAATATAATGGATCAAGATAATAATTACTCGTACTTACTAAGTGGCCAGGCATTGGCCAGTTACATGATAACCCATTTTACAAAGAGGAACACTGAAGCTCAGAGACATTGATTGGCCTGCCTAAGATTCCACGATGTGTTGGAGCCTGTATTGAACCAGCTCATAGAGAGACAGTTGTTAAATTTTCAGGAATTTTGTGAGCTGGTTATCACATTCTAACTATTGCTTGATTATGTAGGTTTATAATTAAATATGTTATGTTAAAAGCAAAGTTAATAAATACTCAAAACTTATCACTTGCTGATTATTTTACAACCTGTTGTTATTACCTATGTTTTTGAAATCATTTTTATGTTTTTATGTTTTTCTGTGGTGGAAATACCATACAATTGTGTGCTATGTGTGGATTACTCTTCCCAACTCCATATTGGTGATGTCACACTGGTAGCTTAAAATACACCATGGTAGGAGTTTCATATTATAGAAATTATCAGATGCTACAAACCAGGGATTAATTCATTGCTTTATTGTTGGCTAGAGTCTAAAGAAAATGAGGGAGAAAGTGTTTGAAAATGCAGACTAAACTTAAAAATGTATCCTGTGTATAGCTGTTACATTGTGAATAACACACAAAAATCAAAGAAATATTCTTCCAATATTCAAAAACTGTTATTTGGTTCAGCAAAGAAGTCGCTGACATCCTTGATGAACAAGTGATATTCTGGCATAGTATTAAGGTGTTTTTCACCTTTGTCTCACTCCTTAGCATAATGAAAATATCAACTAGCATGTGTGTCAAAACTATAAATGTTTGTCAGTTGCAACCATAGGTCAAAAGCATCCTGTGAGAATCAACTGGCTACATTAAATATACAATACAGAGCATTGTATATGTTGTTCTCTGTAAATGGTGTGTTATACATTCTTTATATCAGTAGAATTTGTAAATGCACTTACCTGTATATATGTAATATATAGTCATATACACACATACATATATATGCTGGTTGTTAAACATTTACTAACACACCACTGCTAAAATCACACAATCTATGAGTAGATAGGCTATCAACTCAGGTGTGTTTAACACTAGGCCTGTGGTCTTAACCTCTGCATTTCTTTCTTTGAGAGTCAGACACCTGGTCACACCTTAAATCTCTCCCTCTGTTATCCTCTCTAGTGTGGAAGGCAACATAGCATAATTAAGAGTCTAGACTTTGAGGCAAGACACATGGATTCTGATCCCAGCTCCACCATTCATTCACCCTTAGACAAGTCATGTCACCATTCTGAGCTTGTTTCCTCTTCCATAATGTGGAGCTAATCATAAATAGCACAGGACTGTGCTAAAGATACAACATGAGAGATGGAATATGTAAGATGCCTCGAGTGCTTACTAAGCAGTGGACGTTACTACTATGGGTATTTGTACCACGTACTATCCTGGTATCTTTTTATTTCCTCCACCTGAGAACTTCCCAAAGACTGAAATAATACTTGTGTCAAGCCCAACCCTATACTTTGAGAGGGATGTGGCCATATCATTTTGTCGCTGTTGTTAAGGTTGTTGGTGGTAGTGACTGATAGTGACTGGTTCATTCTTAGGGCCATGAGAATATTGATGTCCAATTTCCTGTTCTCTCTTCAACCATATCACTTTCATACTTTATTCAAGGTTTGCCCAGATTGGTAAGGAAGACCCACTGCTTCTCTCTCTGTCTCTCTGGCATTATATCCTTGAGGTGATCATTTTGTGGGATATGCTACAGGCCACCTGTTAGAATATTGCAGAGAAATCCCAAGAGCCTTGAAGCAGTGCTCCCCCCATGTTTGACACAAGAATGTCAAGTGGCTCCTAGGGTCATTTGTAAAGTAGTTATTGGTGGAGCAAAGAAGCTTCTGAGATTTCAGCATGTACATATTATATGATCTGATACTGGATGGCACCTGGCACTCTTCCAGAATTGCTAAGAAATGGTCTAATGTGTTACAAAATGTACAGAATGAAAAGTCAACCACAACAATCAACAGGCTGGGGACTGAAAGCTGACAGTGACAATAAAACTAGAATGCAAACGGTTGCAGTGCCAGAACTGAGAAAACTGGAGAAGTGCACATTTATTTCATGTTTCCTGATTTGGACTGGTTTGGATCGGAAGCAATTTTATTTGTATCTATTTTTTAATGCAATTTCTGTAGGTATTACTAGTCCTTCAGGGACACTCATAAACCATGCTTCTTTTTAACTGGGGAAAAAAATGACTCAAGGCTATTTTTTTCCATGCATTTATTTAGGCAGCTCTTTATTGTCCTCATATGGGCTGTTCTTGGCAATGGGTTTAAAAGGTATTTAGGCAATTAATTTAAATGGAGCTGTGCATCCAGATGAGAGGAATCACAGACAGAACGATTCCAGACTGTTGGGTGAATTATTTGCATTTTCAAGGTGCATTTTTCCACCCAATAAATCGGAGTGATTTCAGTTAGCTTACCCTTTGTGCATGAAGACCCATAGTCTTCCACAGCTGTTAATTTTAATTTTAAAATAATTTGATGTCTGTCAAGATCTATGTCTATATATCACAACCCGGGATGCAGTAGGTGTAGCACAGCCTGTCCCCCTAGACTGCCTCTCTCGTTTCTACCCTTCAGGGGACTGACCCAACAGTGGGAGACCTGTTGAGGGCAGTCTGCATCCCATATGGGATGGTCTCTGCAAGTTCCCTGGGTTCCTGATGGTCTGTGTGAGGTGTTTTTTGCTTGTCTTCACAACTGGATGTACACACTGTAAAGCACAGATGTGGAACATCTCCTTATATTACACACAGCACCTCTCATATGCCTGTGAGTGTGCATGGGGCAAGAAGCTCTAATGTATCCGTGGAATGTGGTGAGCTGTTTCCATACCTGGACGTTACAGTTAGTGTGTAGCTATAACCTGTTGAACATCTGATGATTCACCTGCCCCCTACAGTTTCATAATAGTCAGTTTTGTGGAGACTATACTTCCTAAATGGGTACCTGGGTCTGATTTCTTACTAGGAGTTAGTGTTGGTAGAATTAAAAAACTCTACCCTCTACAGTGGTCTCCGAAGGCTTTCAGAAGTCCTGATGTTTTTTCCCAAGGTATCTGACGCTCTCTCCATAATCCACCCAACTCCCTACCCCCAGTGCTCCCCCACTGACCCACCCCGCGTCTCCTTCCAGTTCCTGTCGGGAGTGGATGCCTGGTGCAAGATGTGCAGCGAAGGTGGTCTGCCGTCCGAGATGCAGGACCTGGAGCTGGCAATCCACCACCACCAGACCTTGTATGAACAGGTGACCCAAGCCTACACAGAGGTGAGAATGGAACAGGGCAACCATGGGTCTTGAGCATTTCTGCATGTGGGTGGGTGATGAGGGCACTGGCCTGTGCACTGTGAAATAGACTGGGTGGGACTAAGAAGAAGAGAGGCTGTTTTTCTTTTTTTGGTGACATCTTTAGGAACCTTGATCTATGAACTATGGTATCTCCAACCAGGAAGGAGAACAAATTGGGGCCATTATTAGGCATCACTTTGGTGCACTCACATTCATTCTCTCTCTCTCTGTCACACATACACACATACACACACACACACCCCCCATACACCTGCCTTATCCTGTGTGTGAAGATTGGACTTTTTCCTCTTGGGGGAGGAATATAAGAAAATGAAGCTGTGCTTTTCTGGAGTTTGCTTTCTGGTTGGTGAATGGACATGTATGGACTAGCCCTGCCACCTTTTTTATGAAGCAGCTCATCAAACAAATATTAATTTTCTCACCAGAAGATCCAGAGGAAAACACACAGCGTGGAGATAAGTGTTTGCAGGAGTAAAAAGCTTCCGTGAATGTGAAGGACAAAGACTCTTCCATTGAAAAATCAAAGGCAGGGGGTTGCTGTAAAGTTAAGAAACGGAAAAAAAAAAACCTCTTGACAGTCCTCTCAAAGTAAAAGGAAATAGCTACATAGGTACCTCTGTGTAGATATATACAAGTTAGTATGTTTACTAACTGGCATGAATTCTGAGGAAGGTGACTGAGGGATGCAGAGGGATGGGCTGATTAAGGAAGCTGGATGAGGAGAAGAAGTGAATTCACATACAGCCCATGTGTTTCCTATGGGCAGGATTAGTTAGAGGAGTATTAAAATGGGTTCCTGGACCACCTGCATCAGACTCACCTGATACAGATTCCTGGGTACCACCCCCGACTGAATCAGAATATCAAGAAGTGAGACCTGGAACCTACATTTTAATAACTATTACCCTATTTGAGTTTGATGCACATTGAAGTCTAAGAACCAATGGCTTCTGGGTAAGAATAAGGGTTTTTGCCACAGTCAAACTGAGTTTGAATCCTGGTTTTCTGATTTACTAGCTGTGTGACCTCAGACAAGTTATTTAACCACTTTGAGCCTCGTTTCATCTGTGAAATGAAAGTGGTAACACCTGCCTCATAGGATAGTGTTGAGGTTATAAAGGTAATGCATGACAATTCACAATTGCAAAATTGTAGAACCAGCCTAAATGTCTATCAGCCAACGAATGGATAAACAAAATGTGGTATATATACACCGTAGAATACTACTCAGCCATAAAAAGGAACAAAATAATGGCATTCACAGCAATCTGGATGGAGTTGGAGACCATTATTCTAAGTGAAGTAACTCAGGAATGGAAAACCAAGTTATCGCATATTCTCACTTTTTTTTTTTTTGAAACGGAGTCTCGCTCTGTCGCCCAGGCTGGAGTGCAGTGGCCGGATCTCAGCTCACTGCAAGCTCCGCCTCCCGGGTTTACGCCATTCTCCTGCCTCAGCCTCCCGAGTAGCTGGGACTACAGGCGCCCGCCACCTCGCCCGGCTAGTTTTTTGTATTTTTTAGTAGAGACGGGGTTTCACCATGTTAGCCAGAATGGTCTCGATCTCCTGACCTCGTGATCCGCCCGTCTTGGCCTCCCAAAGTGCTGGGATTACAGGCTTGAGCCACCACGCCCGGCCATATTCTCACTTTTAAGTGGGAGCTAACCAAACATCACCTGTTCCCCAAAACTATTTAAATAAATAAATCATAGTACCCAACAAAAAATTTAAAAAAATAAAATGAAGGTAATGTATATAATGCACTTGGCCCAGTGTCTGACAATAATGAGTACTAAAAAATGGTAATGTATTCTGTCATTGTAGAAGGCACAATGAAGGACTTATGAGCCAAATCTGATCTCATCAGCTCTTATCCATATGGCCCAAAGCTTTCTGTCTTAAAACAGAACTGTGCCTCTGCCCATGGGTCAAGAATCTTTAAATTTACTCCTTGCAAAACACAAATATAGAGAGTACAAATGAGATTAATATTATACTTCCACATATGTGAGGTGCGGGTGTAATTATACATATAGACACAGTATTTCTCTCAATTAATTATCAGGCCCTAGCATTGTGAGGCTTAAACCTTCCCTTCAACCCCACTTCAGAGGCCAGTGAGCTGTCCCTGCTTCCTACAGATGTAGAGACTGAGGCAGAGAATTGGAGCTCATGCAGGGTGGATTTCTAGGACTTGGGCCTCCATCTCTAACCACTCTGCCCTGGACATAGCATGGTGCCAAAAGACAGCATTTGCTCAGAATTCCAGGAAGAGAGCGCTCCTGGGTTTGGTTATAGGATATTTGTCTTACTCATGTCTCTGGTGGGCATCACCTCTGCATTATTTATAAGCTACTTCCCCCACCCCACTCTCCTGGCAGTCAATTATGGGAGATGGGGATGGTGGGATTGGGTGGGTGGTGGTGGTTTCCTCTCCTGGCCTCTGCTGCACTCTACTCCAGCACCTGTCCTAACCACCCTTCCCTGAAAGCATTTCTGTGGCCCCATGGGCAGGAGGAGTAACAGCTGCTTCTGTATTCCTGGACCCCCAGCCAAGCTATTATCAGGGACCAAAGGAAGGGTGAGGGGAGTATGCAAACCCGGCAAACAGCTTCATCATCAGAGGTGTGGAGATGGAAACACATCTCATTCCCTACCTTGCTGATGAGATAAAAGACCATTTTCATCTCCAAAAGCCTTCTTTTGGGGAAGACTCCAAGCCAACTTTGATTTAGTTGGTAACCAAGTTTGGGGACTCAACATTTCTATCAATTCCCAGTCGCCCCTGTTTTAAATTGGAAAGATGCATGTTCTGTTGGGTACTTTGCCAAGTACAGGAGGGCCACAGGTGTTGATTGTATGATGTCACTTTCCAGAATTATTGGTGCCCGCGATTGTGCCAGAACTCCAATGAGAAGAATGGCAGAGAGTGTCATCCCACTTTTCTCAGACTGAGGGCGAGTGTTGGGATGTGGATGGTGTGTCCACAGTCTAAGTGTCCCAGCCTTTCCCTGCGTGTTCTAGAAAAATGAGGATTTTACTGCTTTTCAGAAGAAAGAAGGGGGTTGTATAGAGCGAGAGCAAAGTATTTTAAAAGGATAAAGACAAAAGAAAGAAAATGACAAGGAAATAAAGAGGATGGGAGGGAGATGATGATGATTATGATGATGGTTGTATTATTCTGTTCTCATGCCGCTAATAAAAACGTACCTGAGACTGGGTAATTTATTTAAAAAAGAAGAAGAAAAAAATAGGTTTGATGGACTCACAGTTTCACATGGCCATGGAGACCTCACAATCATGGCAGAAAGTGAAGGAGGAGCAAAGGCATGTCTTACATGGTGGCAGTCAAGAGAGTGTGTATAGGGGAACTGCCCTTTTATAAAACCATCAGATCTCATGAGACTTATTCACTAACATGAGAACAGCACGGGAAAAACCCATCCCCATGATTCAATTACCTCCCACCAGGTCCCTCCCACAACATGTGAGGATTATGGGAACTACAATTCAAGATGAGATTTGAATGGGGACACAGACAAACCATGTCAGTGGTGATGCTGGTGAAGATAAAATTGGTAGCCAGTATCACGTCAGGCTCTATTCTAAACACTGTATGTATGTTAACTCATTTAATCCTCACCATGACTTTATGAAATATGTACATAATTATCCCTCTTTTACAGAGAAGGAAACTGAGGACCAAGGGGGTTAAATAACTTGTCTCTTGTCACACATCTAGAATTTTAGAGCCAGATAGAGGAATTTGGGAAAGAAAGAGCAGGAGAGAATTATGGTGGGAACTTATATTGACTTCATTTCTGAAATGAAGTTATGCTGTCTTACCTGGTGTGAGTCAGTTAAAATATTTACCAAGCCTGGGCGCAGTGGCTCACGCCTGTAATCCAAGCACTTTGGGAGGCTGAGGTGGGCAGATCACCTGAAGTCTGGAGTTCAAGACCAGCCTGGCCAACATAGTGAAACCCCATCTCTACTAAAAATACAAAAATTATCCAGGCATGGTGGCACGCACCTGTAATCCCAGCTACTCAGGAGGCTGAGGCAGGAGAATTGCTTGAACCCGGGAGGCAGAGGTTGCAGTGAGCGGAGATCACACCATTGATTGCACTCCAGCCTGGGGACAAGAGCGAGATTTTGTCTCAAAAACAAACAAGCAAACAACAACAACAACTAAAATTTGGCAAGTGCCTACTGTGTGCCATGCACTGTTTTGGGCATTGCGGGGAGAGCAGCAAGTAGGCAGTGTCTCTGCCCTCAGAGAGCTGAAATTCAGGAGGGGAGAGAATCTCACAGACAACTGGCCAGCACTCCAGCAACACCCCATTAGGGAATTCCAGGTGCTCGGCCCTCCACCAGGCTGGAGGATCATGGCAGCTCTGGCTGGCTAGGTGTCTGGGTATGGGATTCCTGAGATTCTCAGAAGGCATAGTCAGGGACCCTCAGGCAGATACTTACTGCTTCTCTCTGTGCCCTGCCTATCACCCTTTTCCCTTAACCTAAACTTCTCTCTTTCCTGCAGGTCAGCCAGGATGGCAAAGCACTGCTAGATGTGCTGCAGCGGCCCCTGAGCCCTGGGAACTCAGAATCCCTCACGGCCACAGCCAACTACTCCAAGGCAGTGCACCAAGTGCTGGACGTGGTGCACGAGGTGTTACATCACCAGCGACGGCTGGAGAGCATCTGGCAGCACCGCAAGGTGCGGCTCCACCAGCGGCTGCAGCTCTGTGTCTTCCAGCAGGACGTACAGCAGGTAACAGGCTCTGAGCCCTGGTGTCCATCATCCATTCTAGGAGGCAGACCGAGCTCAAGTCCCTGACCTAGGTGATCAGGCTTAGGAGAGCACAGACTTATAGAGGGAAAAATGAAATTCAGCTCTCAACTGCTCCACAGAACCCCACCAAAACACAAAACAAAAACTGGACCTGTGAATTGCATGTTTCTTGCCTAAGTGACTTTATAGACTGGCCTTCTCACCGTGTGGTATTGGAAAGGGAGACTCAGTTTCAGAAACTGCAATTCCTCATAGTCATATGGCACATTTTTCTTTGGTTTTGTTTTGTTTTGTTTTTTGGAGAGAGAGTCTCGCTCTGCTGCCCAGACTGGAGTACGGTGGTGTAATCTTGGTTCATTGCAACCTCCACTTTCTGGGTTCAAGCGATTCTTGTGCCTCAGCCTCCCAAGTAGCTGGGATTAAGGGCATGTGGCACCACACCCAGCTAATTTTTGTATTTTTGGTGGAGATGGGGTTTCACCGTGTTGGCCAGGCTGGTCTTGAACTCCTGACCTCAGGTGACCCGCCCGCCTTGGCCTCCCAAAATGTCAATATGGGTTAGGGTTAGGGCCAGTGTGGCACATTTTTCTTTTGGTAAGCTTGACCCACACTCAGGCAGTGATTGCTAGATAGCTCAGGGGTGGGTGGTTATCTGAGCACTCTCAGGCTTGGACCCCACATATGGTCCATCTGGGATGCAGGTGGCCTGCCAGAGTGGAGGTGAAGTGGGGTACAGGGACCTTCAGAGGATTCCTTGACAAGGTTGGACCAGGAAAATCAGATTTAAAACCTGGGCTGTTGTTCAGAGTATGTTTCATGATTACAGGTTATTTCTGACTTTATGTAGTTTTTTTTTGTATTATGACATCAGTTGTGGCTTTTTCCTTTACCACGAATAACAAAGAAATGGTTATGTTTCTGACCACAAAAGGACAGTCTTGCTACAAACGCCCTTTCAGATGAAATAACCCATTCTTTTCTCCTTGTACTTTCTCTGTTTCTGTCTTCCAGGGGATCCTGGGATCTTTGCTGGAGGACTGATATACTAGGGTGGGGGGAGCTGGTTGGGAGATGGGGACTGAGATCCAGTCTCACTGTCTGTCATCTCTCTCTTAATTCACCGTAGGAGAACTAAGGATGGGCTTAGTTGTCCTAGGATGGATGGGCTCTGCGGAGCTTCAGAGGAGCTGCTGAGGTGGACGCACTTGTGTTCAACACCTGTTTGACTTTTCTGTGGCTACCGTGTAACTCCTGCATTGTACATATAAAATAACAATTCACTCTCCTTTCATTCTTTTGTGGTATCGGCCAGGTATAATCCAAGGATAATCTAATTTATCTACTGTATTGTGTAATACAATGTAATCCATTGTATATTTCCAGTGTAGTGAAATACACATGGAAAATTGAGAGCCAACTGTACATGTCTTTGGGATATTGGTTCCCTTCACTGGTGTCATTAGAGGGGCCTCTGGTGCTGGGTGCCTGAAGTAGTCAGGCCGAGTGGAGGGAGAGTTGAGCATTCTTGTCACTGACTGTGACACCCTCTGAATAGGGGGATAGTCACTGTGCAATCAGTCCCAGGAGCAGATGGGCCTTCGAGCATGTCCTCACTTCTTGGGCTGCCATAACTCACCTTGCAGAGTCCTCTTCTGACTGGAGCAACAATTGAGTCATCAGAGGCAACACCTCAGTCCCAGGAGAAATGGGCACTACTGATGTGCTAGCCGCAGTTCTGAAGCCCTCATGGGGCCTGCTGGGAGTGGAGAAGCAAATGATTCAGTTGCCTACTCCTGCCATCTGGAGCTATCCTGATAAATATATCACTCCTGAGTGCAGGAGAGCACAGGGGGTAGTCTGTGATTGAGACAGAGTGAGGTACCAGCCTCTGAAGGCACAAAGGAGAGGCGTTGCTATTTCAGTGAACTCTCCATGACTCTCAGAGATGATCTGGGCCATGAATTGTACAATATCCATGGTGTCCTCTTTACCCTCATGCTGATTTTACAGCTGTTGTCCTGGAGAGCTGCAGAGGGGCTGCAAGGAGGGTGGGTGAAAGGCCTCCCCAAGAGGAGGGTGGCATTCCAGACTCCAACTGTCAGGGAACTGCTGTGATCTGACTTTTCTGTGGCCACCATGACATCTAAACTAAAGCTAAGAAAAAGTATAAAACCACACCTGTGGTTGTTCTGCATCATGCTTTTAAAAATGAGAGCCTTTCTGAAATTAGGACCCTGTCAGTTCATCACTTTCTTGTTTGTAAATCCATGAGCATGAAATCTTTTTCCATTTATTTGTGTCCTCTTCCTTCCTTCAGCAGTGGTTTGTAGTTCTCCTTGAAGAGGTCCTTCACATCCCTTGTAGTTATATACCTAGGTATTTTATTCTGTTTGTAGCAATTGTGAGTGGGAGTTCACTCGTGATTTGGCTCTCTATTATTGGTTTATAGGAATGCTTGTGATTTTTGCACACTCCAGAATTATGCAAAAAATCAATTGCATTGATTTTGTATCTTGAGACTTTGCTGAAGTTGCTTATCAGCTTAAGATTTTGGACCAACATCTAAAGAAGTAAAGAAAGCAAGACATTACGAGTTTTGATGGAGGTTTAAAATCTTAAATTTTTAGAAAATGCTCTGAATCCCAGAAACCTCAAAGAAATCCAGAGATCTGGTGAATAGCAATGTCAGTGAATGTCTGACAATGTCTGGTGAATAAGACAAGGTGAGGACAAGGTGGCTCTTATCATTAGAAGTTAATATAAGAAATTGAGAGTAGAAAATATGTACATGACTAGGTTGTATTTTTGTCAGTCTTTCTACCTCATGTGTAATCTTTTAAAGTTATTTGAATATTATCCTAAGCAAACTAACACAGGAATAGAGAACCACACACCACATGTTATCACTTATAAGCAGAAGCTAAACACATGGACACAAAGATGGGAACAGTAGGCACTAGGGACTGCTTGAGTGGGGAAGGTGGGAAGGAGGTGTGGGTTCAAGGCTGCCTATCAGGTACTATGCTCAGTATCTTGGTGATGGGATCACTCATACGCTAAGCCTCAGTGACATGCAATTTACCTATGTAACAAACCTGCACATGTACTCCCAAACCTAAAATAAAAGTAAATAAAAAGCAACAAAAAATAAAAAAATAAAAAAGATTTTTGGGCCAAGACGATAGGGTTTTCTAAATATACAATTATGTCATCTGCAAACAAAGACAATTTGACTTCCTCTCTTCCTATTTGAATACCCTTTATTTCTTTCTCTTGCCTGATCGCCCTGGACAGAACTTCCAATACTGTGTTGAATAGGAGTGGTGAGAGAGGGTGTCTTTGTCTTGTGCCGGTTTTCAAAGGGAATGCGTCTAGCTTTTGCCCATTCAGTATGATATTGGCTGTGGGTTTGTCATAAATAGCTTTCATTATTTTGAGATACGTTCCATCAGTACCTAGTTTACTGAGAGTTTTTAGCATGAAGGGGTGTTGAATTTTATCAGCCTTTTCTGCCTCTATTGAGATAATCATGTGGTTTTTGTCATTGATTCCGTTTATGTGATAGATTATGTTTATTGATTTGCATATGTTGAACCAGCCTTGCATCCCAGGAATGAAGCTGACTTGATCATGGTGGATAAGCTTTTTGATGTGCTGCTGGATTCGGTTTGCCAGTATTTTATTGAGGATTTTTGCATTGATGCTCATCAGGGATATTGGCCTGAAATTTTCTTTTTTTGTTGTGTCTCTGACAGGTTTTGGTATCAGGATGATGCTGGCCTCATAAAATGAGTTAGGGAGGAGTCCCTCTTTTTCTATTGTTTGGAATAGTTTCAGAAGGAATGATACCAGCTCCTCTTTGTATCTCTGGTAGAATTCGACTGTGAATCTATCTGCTCCTGGACTATTTTTGGTTGGTAGGCTATTAATTACTGCCTCAATTTGAGAACTTGTTATTGGTTTATTCAGGGATTCAACTTCTTCCTGATTTAGTCTGGGAGGGTGTCTGTGTCCAGGAATTTATCCATTTCTTCTGGATTTTGTAGTTTATTTGCATAGAGGTGTTTATAGTATTCTCTGACGGTAGTTTGTATTTCTGTGGGATCAGTGGTGATATCCCCTTTATCATTTTTTATGTGTCTATTTGATTCTTCTCTCTTTTTCTTTATTAGTCTGGCTAGTGATCTATCTATTTTGTTAATCTTTTCAAAAACCAGCTGCTGGATTCATTGATTTTTTGAAGGATTTTTCGTGTCTCGATCTCCTTCAGTTCTTCTCTGATCTTAATTATTTCTTGTCTTCTGCTAGCTTTTGAATTTGTTTGCTCTTGCTTCTCTGGTTCTTTTAATTGTGATGTTACAGTATCAATTTTAGATCTTTCCCGCTTCCTCCTGTGGGCATGTAGTGTTATAAATTTCCCTCAGAGCACTATTTTAGCTGTGTCCCAGAGATTCTGGTACGTTGTGTCTTTGTTCTCATTGGTTTCAAAGAACTTCTTTATTTCTGCCTTAATTTCATTATTTACCCAGTAGTCATTCAGGAGCAGGTTGCTCAGTTCCCATGTAGTTGTGTGGTTTTGAGGGAGCTTCTTAATCCTGAGTTCTAATTTGATTGCACTGTGATCTGAGAGACTGCTTGTTATTATTTCCGTTCTTTTGCATTTGCTGAGGAGTGTTTTACTTCCAATTATGTGGTTAATTTTAGAATAAGTGTGATGTGGTGCTGAGAAGAATGTGTATTCTGTTGATTTGGGGTGGAGAGATCTGTAGATGTCTATTAGGTCCACTTGGTCCAGAGCTGAATTCAAGTCCTGAACATCCTTGTTAATTTTCTGTCATGTTGATCTGACTAATATTGACAGTGGGGTGTTAAAGTCTCCCACTATTATTGTGTGGGAGTCTAACTCTCTTTGTAGGTCTCTGTGAACTTGCTTTATGAATCTGGGTGCCTCTGTATTGGGTGCAAGGAAACCCAATGCACCTTCTGTTTTTTATTCTCCCCTAACTCTTCTATCTTCCATGTATGTAAAAGGGCTACTTTCAGGCCCAGATACACCTGAATTGTGGTTGGAGGAACAAGGAGTCACTAGATTTTTGCTCTTTCTGGGAGATGCAAATTTCATTCTATCTTTTCTTAGCTAGACCAACTGTTTTCAGAGCATTCCCTGCAGGCAGGCCACCTTGTTCCACCTCACCTTCTTCTTCACTCTCCATTTTTTGCAAGAATGAGTCTATCTGATAGCAAATCCTAGACAGACAACACTCTTTGGTAGAATAGTAGGTAGGCTCTTTGAATAAAACACAAACACAGGAATAATCCCCACTGATTATTTAAATCAAATAATTCCATGTTTTTATCTTTTAGTGTGACTTTAACCCTCCTACCCCCAACTTCTATTTTTTATTATAAAGTAATTTAGTTTTTCTGTAGCAAATAAAAAATATATCAATTGACAGAGGCCAAGCACGGTGGCTCACGCCTGTAATCCCAGCACTTTGAGAGGCTGAGGCAGGAGGATCACTTGGGGTCACGAGTTCAAGACCAGCCTGGCCAACATGGTGAAACCCCATCTCTACTAAAAATACAAAAATTATGCAGGTGTGGCGGCACACACCTATAGTCCCATCTACTCAGGAGGCAGAGGCAGGAGAATTGCTTGAACCTGGGAGGCAGAGGTTGCAGTGAGCCAAGATCACACCACTGCATTCCAGCCTGGGTGTCAGAGCAAGACTCCATCTCAAAAAAGAAAAAAGAAAAGATGTCTGTAAAGTGTTTTGGCACACCTTCTGTATGCAAAGTCTTGTGCTAGAAGTTTGTGGTCTCTGCCTTTGAGAGTAGACACATACACCCAAGGATATATTAATGGCACACAGCTATCTGTGTTCAGAGCCAAAAACAACCAAACGACAATGAGCTTATTAGAGTCAGGGCAGAGAGAGTTCACTCTTGTTGGGGTGTGCTTTGCGCTGGCCCTTGGAGCACAGGAAGGGGAGATGGGGGTGATGTTCTTGGGAAAGACCAGAAAGCAGAGAACTAAGTTATAGGCATGGCACAATGATGAGGAAGTCTAACTGGACACCTACTCCTGGCAGCGATAATGGGAGGTGAGACTGGAAGGGTAGGGAGTGGTCTTATTGGTGTGAGTAGGTCAGTGACACATTTGAGGCTCCTATGTCTTGTTTTTAAGCAGTATGGTCAGGTGAACTAGGGAAGGGCAGTGATGTCAGAATATATCTGGCCTGGTGACTTCCATTCTGAATTAATGAAAATTAATATTCATTTAAATCCATAGTTCCTGTACTACAAATAGATTGTACCTGCTTCCCTCAGTTTTTCTGAAGCCTCAGGTGGAAAATTACAGCTTTTACTATGTCAGCTCTAGTTTGCCAAAGGCGGTCTCAAAAGTATTTGACTGTAATTTTCTAAAAACTCCAAATAGTCAATCTTTTACTAGCTCCATTGACTATAGTCCCTTAATCATACTAAAACGGTTTGGTCATTGTATAATCCAGTCGACAGTTTTGCATAATAGAAGGTGAGCACTTCAGGTTGCTCTCAGAATGATTAGTTATTTTTAAAAAAAGTGACCAGAATGATGTCAGGTCTAGAAACTAACTCTTCCAATAAGAAAGAAGGATTAAAACATCTAAAAAGGAAAGGGTCAGGGCATATTCTGCACCTCATTAGATCAAGGAATGCACTCATGGGGGAACCATGTGTTCAACAGATTACTTGATGGGTGCACAGAGAAGGGGATTCAAATATCAGAGGAATGATTGGATTCCAACCCTGAGATTTTGTTACTGGAATTAAATGTCTCTTTATAAGTTATATTGTTCAAAGCTCAGGATTCATCAACTTTATGAGTAAATATGATTGAGTATCTAATCTCTTCACTTGGCTTTTGTTTAATCTTCCATCATCACTGTGAGGCAGATGATAGTTTTGTTCTGTCTTTCTGATGGGGAAATTAAGGCTTAGAAAGGCTTAGTAAACTTGCCTAAGGTCACACAGCTAGTGGCAGATCAGGGATTCAATTCCAAGTTCACCTAATATCAAACTCCATCCTCTTAGCCTCTTTTCTATGCCATATACCCTATGATGGGTGATGGGAATAAGAGACACAGATCATGCCCTTGAGAAGTTTATAATTTAGTGCTAGAGTATCACTGATCAAAGTGTCCTGATCAATTACTTGGTCTCACAGGATGAGACTTGCCTAATATCATACAGCTGCTGACAGCTGAGATTGATCCTCAAACTACCTGTCCAGTAAGATTCAAGAAGACAGTCTTACTTATACCCAAAAACCTCCCTCATTGCTAGCACAGCAGTCTGAGATCTAACTACCAGGCAGCAGTGAGGCTGGGGGAGGGGCGCCTGCCATTGCTGAGGCTTAAGTAGGTAAACAAAGCCACCAGGAAGCTCGAACTGGGTGGAGCCCACCACAGCTCAAGGAGGCCTGCCTGTCTCTATAGACTCCACCTCTGGGGACAGGGCAAAGCTAAACAAAAAGCAGCTGAAACCTCTGCAGATGTAAATGACCCTGTCTGACAGCTTTGAAGAGAGCAGTGGATCTCCCAGCACGGAGGTTGAGATCTGAGAATGGACAGACTGCCTGCTCAAGTGGGTCCCGGACCCCTGAGTAGCCTAACTGGGAGACATCCCCCACTAGGTGCAGACCGACACCTCACACCTCACACGGTGGGGTACACCCCTGAGACGAAGCTTCCAGAGCAAGAATCAGACAGCAACACTCGCTGTTCAGCAATATTCTATCTTCTGCAGCCTCTGCTGCTGATACCCAGGCAAACAGGGTCTGGAGTGGACCTCAAGCAATCTCCAACAGACCTACAGCTGAGGGTCCTGATCATTAGAAGGAAAACTAACAAACAGAAAGGACACCCACACCAAAACCCCATCAGTACGTCACCATCATCAAAGACCAAAGGCAGATAAAACCACAAAGATGGGGAAAAAGCAGGGCAGAAAAGCTGGAAATTCAAAAAATCAGAGTGCATCTCCCTCTCCAAACGAACGCAGCTCATCACCAGCAGTGGATCAAAGCTGGACGGAGAATGGCTTTGACGAGTTGAGAGAACAAGACTTCAGTCGATCAAACTTCTCAGAGCTAAGTTTCTTTGCATACCCAGCGCAAAGAAACTAAAAATCTTGAAAAAAGAATAGAAGAATGGATAACTAGAATAATCAATGCAGAGAAGGCCATAAACGAACTGATAGAGATAAAAACCATGACGCAAGAAATACGTGACAAATGCACAAGCTTCAGTAACCGACTCAATCAACTGGAAGAAAGAGTATCAATGATTGAAGATCAAATGAATGAAATGAAGCTAGAAGAGAAGTCTAGAGAAGAAAGAGGAAAAAGAAATGAACAAAGCCTCCAAGAAATATGGGATTATGTGAAAAGACCAAATCTACGTCTGATTGATGTGCCTGAAAGTGAGGGGGAAAATGGAACCAAGTTGGAAAACACTCTTCAGGATATTATCCAGGAGAACTTCCCCAACCTAGTAAGGCAGGCCAACATTCAAATTCAGGAAATACAGAGATTGCCACAAAGATACTCCTCGAGAAGAGCAACTCCAAGACACATAATTGTCAGATTCACCAAAGTTGAAATGAAGGAAAAAATGTTAAGGGCAGCCAGAGAGAAAGGTCAGGTTACCCACAAAGGGAAGCCCATCAGGCTAACAGCAGATCTCTCGGCAGAAACTCTACAAGCCAGAAGAGAGTGGGGGCCAATATTCAACATTCTTAAAGAAAAGAATTTTAAACCCAGAATTTCATATCCAGCCAAACTAAGTTTCATAAGTGAAGGAGAAACAAAATCCTTTACAGACAAGCAAATGCTTAGAGATTTTGTCACCACCAGGCCTGCCCTACAAGAGACCCTAAAGGAAGCACTAAACATGGAAAGGAACAACAGGTACCAGCCATTGCAAAAACATGCCAAAATGTAAAGATCATCGATGCTAGAAAGAAACTGCATCAACTAACGAGCAGAATAACCAGCTAATATCAAAATGACCGGATCAAGTTCACACATAACAATATTAACCTAAAATGTAAATGGACTAAATGGTCCAATTAAAAGACACAGACTGCCAAACTGGATAAAGAGTCAAGACCCATCAGTTTGCTGTATTCATGAGACCCATCTCACATGTGGAGACACACATAGGCTCAAAATAAAGGGATGGAGGAACATCTACCAAGCAAATGGAGAACAAAAGCCCTTTTCCATATTCTTTCTCTATAGCTATTTATTACTAACACAAATGTCCCCAAAACAGACACTACCCATTCTCATTTATTTTTCACAGTTATAATTATGTTAACTTAGCATTACTGATGCTATTATTTACAGCATGTATCTTGAATAATAGCCATCTGCCCATGGTCATAATTAGCAGTTTTAAAGTTCTCAGATAAATTTTTTTTATGGTGATAATCAAATCATTCAGATATTTTTCAAGTAGATAATAGGTGATTATTTGGAAAGAGTGTCTGCCCAGAAAGAGCACAAGGTTGAGACTCTGCTGAGTTGGTGCAGATTGAGAGGGAGGCTCCTGCTTGTCAGGGTTGCTTTCTGATTGAAATGAAGAGAGGGAGGAAAACATTCCCATCTGCTTTTTTAGTGTCCCTGATCTTAGAGGAAGCACTCCATTCCTTTCCCTGTGGCAGGAGGCTAGTACAGAAGACTATGGGTTCTAGTCCTCTCCATGTGTTCCCTAGTCTCTGCAGGGCTGGGGAATAAGCTAAAGGCTTGCCTCTTGCATGCTCACACGCTTCCTGCCTGGAACCTCATGGGCTCCTAGTACCTCTTCTTCCTGGTTCCCCATTTCCCATACTGTACCCCGGCCACTCTGTTCTCTGCCCTACTTTCCTTCTTGCCTCTCTTCCCTTCCCCACCATGGGCTTCTCCCTTGGTGTTTAGTTTGGTATTTATTTTGATTTTATGAATGCAAACTCTGTCCTGACTGAAAAGTGGTCCTTCCACGATGAGCATGTGGGCATCTCATCTGGCAGGGGTAGGAGGCTGATGAAGCCTGGGGAGGCAGTGAGAAGTCTCTTGCCAGGAGATACTGAACCTCAGGGCTTTATTGATCCACAGCAGTTTTTAACATGTTTAATGTCCTCAATTCCTTTTTTATAGTTATATTAACAAGTGATAAGATAGTCACCATCCAGGGTACCTTTTTTCTGACAGTCCCTATCCTTAGCATGTCCTTGATCTCAACATGCTAATTCTGGTACCTTGAATACTAGGCTAAAGGATAAAGAACTCACACATGATTATTGATGAGATGCTGTTGAAGGATTCTGTGCAGAGGAGACATGTCATCAGAGTAGAGGTTTGAGGAAATCTAGTGCCAGTTTAGGGGCTGAGTTGGGGTGAGGGGAGACTGGAAACCATAGGCATGGTATGTGGCCGTAGAGCATGAACAAGAGTAATGGGGAAAGTGTAGGTTTGGGAGCTTTTATGGGAAAAAAAATCACTAAAAATTATTTTCCATTTGTTACAGAAAATGAGGGAGGCATCACATATAAATATGTAACTGTATTTTTCAAAGTGTGGTCCTTGGACCCCTGCATTAAAATCATCTGGGCAGAGTGGAGGGCTTTTTAAAAACAGATTATCAGGCCCTATTCTACATTTCTTGATTCAGAATTTGGGAATGAGGTGGAGCCTATAATTTAAAAAGAACCCCGGGTGATTCTTAAGCATTCTAAAGTTCAAAACTGCTGGCAAGAGTTTGAAGCCTTAGTGTTAAAAAGTATAGTGCCTCCAGAAACAGACAGCAAGGCACCAGGCAGAGGAGGTTCTCTCAGGGAGGTAGGAGGACCCAGGCTCCACTGTGCTGGGAGGGGATGGGTACAGGTGGGCTGGGGCTGGAGTGGCCCAGGGTTAGGGGCAGCTGAGACTTTGGGTCTCTGGACCCTCAGCTGGCTTCTACCCAACATCGGGTCTGCCAGGAGACAGGATTGCAGCTCTCAGTGGAAGCACAGTCCGTACACCTGCTAATGAGTTTCCGCTGAGCCCTCTCAGGAGAATGATGGCTTCTCCTGCCATAGCAAGACATTTGTTTTGATCATACTTGTTCCAAAGAGGGGACGGAAAATGAGTTGCTGGTAATTGGGCATTTCAAGTGGTGCCTGCATGTTCTCCAGTTGCAGCCGATGGGGAGCTGGGTGGTACAGGCAGACTAGGAGCTGCTCCCCTTCAGAACTAGTTCTCAGTGTGCTGTGTGAAGAGACAGAAATAATGATGTGGTAGACTCTCCTGAGTGCTCTTCACACTGTGTGTACTTGAACTTTTAACAGAACAAAATGTCTTGGAGATGCCTGATGGCATATAAATGATCCTTCATTTACTTCAGAATAATGGCTTTCTAAATGTGGGAGGCTGAGGGCTGAGAGGTAGAAATTAAGAGAGGAGAAATCTTTAGTTTACTTAAAACATCAAGCATCTTCTTGTTTTATCCTGTGGATCAAATTATGACACAAGCTGAATAATCTATTTCAAATAAGATGACTTATCAGAGAGAACCAGGTGAGGGATCAGAGAGGTGAGATTCTGATTCTGCATACATTTGCAAAACATCTCCATTTCTTTTCATGGGTTTTGTCCTTCCCACACAGGAAGTTTTCAAATTATATTCGTTATTCATTTACCCATTTATTCAGCAAATACTCTGAGAAGAACACAGCAGCAAATCAAATGAACCCTCTGTTTACATAGAGCTTACAGTCAGGGAGTGGTAATAAAACAACACCCAAACCAAGCAAGTATGCCATGTGTCATATGGCGATAACTGGTGATGAGTAAGTGGAGAGCTGAATGAATGAGCAATGAGGACGTGTTTAAGAAGAGGTTCTGGGACTGGGCACTGTGGCTCATGCCTCTAATACTAGCACTTTGGGAGGCTGAGGTGAGCAGATTGCCTGATCTCAGGAGTTCAAGACCAGCCTGGGCAACATGGTAAAACCCTGTCTCTACCAAAATACAGTAACATTAGCTGGGTATTGTGGTGTGTGCCTGTGGTCCTAGCTATTCAGGAGGCTGAGGCATGAGAATCACTTGAACCCAGTAGTTGGAGGTTGCAGTGAGCCAAGATTGCATCATTATACTCCAGTCTGAGTGACAGAGTGAGACTCTGTCTCCAAGAAAAAGAAGAAGAAGAAGAGGTTCTGGCACATGGAATGGTACTTACAAAGTCCTTAAGACCAGAGTGGTTTCTCATGAGCTCAGATGCATTCATGGCCACCATACAGAGATTGTTTGTTAATAATTCTCTTCAAAAGGACATTTTCCAGCCGGGCATGGTGGCTCACACCTATAATTCCAGCACTTTGGGAGGCCGAGGCAGGTGGATCACCTGAGGTCAGGAGTTCAAGACCAGCCTGGCCAACATGGCAAAACACCGTCTCTACTGAAAATACAAAAAATTACCCAGGCATGGTGGTATGTACCTATAATCCCAGCTACTCAGGAGGCTGAGATAGGAGAATCGCTTGAACCTGAGAGGCAGAGGCTGCAGTGAGCCAAGATCATGCCACTGCACTCCAGCTTGGGCAACAGAGAGAGACTTCATCTCAAAAAAAAAAAAAGAACAGAACATTTTCCCTTCTCCTTGGCAGTTAGAAAAGACTGTCTCCTGAAAGGCATTGCATCTTGATTGTATGCTGGTTGGAATAAACACAATTAGATGAGGAAGAAAGGGGGTGATTAGGGAATTATGCATAATGGCTGTTAGGTTAGCTTTCAAATCTAGTCGAGGATGTGAGCATCTCTTTTGGAAAAGATTGTTCTTGGAAAAGACTGCTTTCTGGTTGAAAAGTCAAGACGGAGAAAAGAAGATCTTTACAAGTTGTTACAAGACTGCCTGCCTGCTGTAGTGGCAAGGAGCCTGGGCTCACCTGCACTGTTATCCCTAATGATGGCATTCCTGAATGGGATGGCAAAATTCCTCTCAAGACAAGCAAGGCAGGGACCTCGGCCACATATGCACTTGGCAGTTCATGGCTATAAACAGTCATTGTATATATTCTGAGTGCAAGATGCAGGCAAGGATGCTGTGTGGTAGAGGAGAGGGAAGGGTAGCATACAAATGGTGAAAAACCTGTACTCTTTACATCCCTCTAGGAACTAACTACCTGCCAAGTGGGGCAGTGGAGAAGGTAGAGATGCACAAAGAGATAACTTTGAGTGCAGACTGAGAGTTACAGTGGGAGTGTAGAGCAGGAGACATTCACTCCAAAGTTCTGCGTTAGAGGGGTCAGTTTGAGTTCAGTTCAATTAAACATGTATTAAGCAACCACTCTGTGTTGAGTACTACACTGTGTCCTGGGAGTACAAAGAGGTTGGAGTCTAATGTGAGAGACAGGCCTGTGGGCAATAATTGTGGTTTGAACAGAGTAAGAGAAGAGAAACACCCGCTTCAGCCTGGATGGGTTATTAAGGAGTTAAGGCTTTCCATAGCCAGTGATTTTGGAGTAGAGCTTAAAGGATAAGTAGGAGGTAGCCTGGGAAGTGGGTACACAAGAGGAAAGGATATGGAGAGTGATGGGGAAAACAGAGCAAAACTTAGGAGATGAGAGGCAGCTTTTAGGGTGTTTGAGGGTGAGGCAGGAACTCACTAGAGGTGGGGTTAAGAGGGGGTAGGGCCAGGCATAGGGGACTTTGTATGTCAAGGTAAGGGGCTGCTCAAAAAGTATACCCCAGTGAAAAGCCCTTTTGAGAAAGCATGGGTTAATTTCATTTAAGTCTGAGGGTATGCCTTTATTTATTTATTTATTTTTATTTGTATAAATATACGGGGTCCAAGTATAATTTTGTTATATACATAGATTGCATAGTGGTAAAGTCAGAGCTTTTAGGATATCCATCACCCAAATAACATACTTTGTACTCATTAATAATTTCTCATCACCCACCCCCTCTCCCTTTCCAGTGTCCATTGTCTAGCACTTCACACTCTGCATCCATGCATCTGCATTACTTATCTTCCACATATAAGTGAGAACATGTGATATTTGTCTTTCTGTGCCTGACTTGTTTTACTCAAGATAATGGCCTCCAGTTCCATCCATGTTGCTGCAGAAGACATGATTTCATTCTTTTTTATGGTTGAATAGTATTCCATTGTCAATATATACCACATTTTCTTTATCTAGTCATCCATTGATGGACACTTAGGTTGAAGTTATGTTTTTAAAATGGATTTGGCATTCGTAACTTTTATTATTGGGATTTAGGTAGATTAACAATTTATAATTTATTTTTTAGCTTTAGTGTATAAATTACTTCTTTGAAACTAAAGGCACATCTTTCCCAGAATCTGATTGACAACCATTATTGAGTACTATTTCCCATTCAAGTTCAGGGGCACAAATCACTGTCACTTATGCCCATGAGTATCTCTTTCCATAGTCATTCTCAGAACAAGAGTATGAGCATAGAAAGGGAAAAAATTCTTAAGAAAAATAATACGTTATGTCTGTGCTACCCCTCATAACTCATTCAGTCCCGTACCAGTGAATAGTTCTACCTTCCACTCAGCTATTCAAGACATGCCCCTGGGGGTCAGGCTTACCACCTGCCTCTGCATCTCCCCCATAGCCAATTACCAAGTCCTGGCAATTCTTTCCCCTCAATCTTTCTATCTATAGACACTGCCATTGGCCTCGCATGAGTCACCGTCACCTCTTGTCAGAATTTCTGCCTCCTGTTTTCCCTTCTCTACTCTTGCCTTCTCCAGTTGATCCTCCACAAAGCAGTCAGAGCTATATATATATTTATACACACACTCACACACACACATACTCATATACACACACACACATATATTTGAGATAAGGTCTCACTCTATTGCCCAGGTTGGAATGGTGATATCACAGCTCACTTCAGCCTGGAACTCTTAGGCTCAGGGGATCCTCCCTCCTCAGCTTCCTACATAGCTGGGGCTGCAGGTGTGCACCACCACGCCTGGCTAATTTTTTTGTATTTTTTGTAGAAACAGAGTTTTGCCATGTTACCAAGGCTTATCTCAAATTCCTAGGTTCAAGCAATCCACCTGCCTCTGCCTCCCAAAGGGATAGGATTATAGGCATAAGCCACTGTACCTAGTCAGTCAGAGCAATAATTTTTAACCGGAAATGAAAAGTGTCTTTATCCTCCTGGCAGCGGCTCTTCAGTGGCTGTTAGGATGAACACTGGATTCTTCTGTTCAGCACACCAGGGCTCACCACAATCTGGTACCTGCCTTTTCAGGGTCCATTTCCTATTTATCCCCTATGCAAGCCATGCTGGTCATTTCAATTCCTAATTTGGTTAAATCCTACTCTCTCTCAGATCTCAGCTAAACCTCACTTCTCCTGAGAAACCTTCTGTGACTCCCCAGAGAAGATGCATTTGGCTGTTGGTACTTTTCACCTTTGCAATGAATGATGAATTGTATGATTTAGTGTCTAGTGCTTGTTACCCCTATAGACTGAGTTCCCAGCATCAGGCCATGCCTGCCTTTTTACTACTGCTCCCGGCTCCCCAGAGCTGCTCTAGTGCCTGGCACTGTGGTACAATAAGACTATTTAAATAAATATCTGAATATGTGAATACTTACATACCCACACATGCTTCTCTGCTGCCCGAGGACCCCTCAGATGAAAACAAAAAGATAAAACCTCCAAAGTTAGAAATGCTCAAATACCAATTCAGAGCCATCGATAGGTATGAATGACTATCATGCTGTATACCCTGACTATGATTGGTAATTGAGTATTTTAAATATGCCTTGTAGATGAAGAGAAATTATTCAGGAGTAAGATTATAAGGAGTACCTTGATGGGTGCTTGTACTTAGGTAGGGTCCGGGATTTGACTAGAAAGTCAATTCATTCTTTAACCAGTGATGTTCAGATTCTGGAACCTGATTCATCTTAATGGAACACACTAGAAACTGACAAATATCCAGAATCTCAAGCCACACGTAAATTTATAGTGTGTAATGTAATTGTCAGGCGCTGCTGGTGTCTGCTCAGGAACATGTTTCTCTGCTGCGCAGGATCTGCATGGAAAGTCAGATTATACTCCCAAGGTTGGAGGACATGGAATCAGGGTCCAGACAGTGTGTGGTCTAAATACGTGTATGACGCAGTGATGGCTCTGAATGAACCATCTGAAATAAAATAGTCAGAAATTAGAATCTTCAACAATACTTCATATATTGACTATGTTTATCTAGCCTTGAGTACTTTTTCAGTCTGGATTACTAAAGAAATTTTGTTAACTTTCCTAAATTATTTGCTTTTTTTTTTGTTAAATTGATTTCTGCGTAGCTCCTGAACTTTCGTTGAAATTGCACATATTTTCCCTACAGCTTCAATTCTAATGGCAGAAATTGGACTAAATGATGGCACTATAACATCACAGAGCAATCAAAGTTATGTTAAAATGAAGTAAAAGCTTCTCAAATATGAAAGAAATAGGTTTTTAAGTGATGAAGGCATAGCCAATTAAGTAAAACTAAGTGTCACTAACTAAAAATAAATTGACATTTTAAAGAAAGCAAACTACTGAAAAAGGAAACAAATTGCCTTTTTAAAAAATATTTAAAAGTTGTAAAATCATTTCTGGGGAGTGCAGACGCTGTATGTGGGTGAACTAGTAGATGAAAAATGTTCCTCTTCAACCAATTTACTTCAGAATAACCAATTTTCTTAAAGCTAGAGATAAAAAATGAAATAAAACTCATGAAAACACTGTGAGACAAGCAATTCATACTTAAGTGCTCAAAACTAAATTTAAAAAATTGTGGTCTGAAAAATCTGTTATAAATTCCAACACATTCGTAAATGACCACTGGTAGTTCTTTAATATGCAAAAAATTATCCTCAAACTTCAATTTGTTTTCAGAAGGGATTGATGAAAGTTTATGCCTTAAAATCCTAAAACTTTACTATACTTGGCACCTAATATACAGGAAACTTTGTGACTACAAAGTATTTGCCTTTGACCTTGCATGCTGAAGCTCGTAAATCCCATGACAGTACAGAATTGTGAGATCTAATTGTGGCAAGCCAAGTAAAAATACACTCTCCTGATTTTTTTGGTTGAAGTTTCACCGTAAGTAATTCTAGAGAAACGTAGGCTCTTCTAAGAGAGGAACATGTAAAGTTCCTTTTAGTGCTGCCTTTCAGTGTTTGCAAAAGGTAAAAATCCAGCACTACCACGATTTCTTTTTAGGGCTGTGCCTCCAGAATACTTAAAATACGTATATTGCCAGAATATATTATAAAGTGTTTAAAATATCCATAGATAATGTTTAGATGAATTCATTTTTTATTCACAAAACACTTCTTTTCTTCATGATGATGGACAGTTACTCCACCTGTCTTCATTAAGTGGATATTTGTTAAGCCTCATTTTTATATTCATATGTACCTTTCTCTGAACTAGCACAGTTGTAATGTGGGCTTTGTGATCCTGTCACCAAAGACTTTGAAAATGTTCACACTTTGCACACTGCAGATATTAAAATATCCCAAATGTCAGAGAACTCCCATGCCTGTAGTCTATGGAATGATTTGGTTCTACCTCTGTTTGCTACAGGGCAATCTGTCTGAGACACAGGAATGAGTTAAACCATCTTTTAAAATAGACCTAGTTCATCTAAGTCCTTTTCCAATAAGTTCTTCCAAAATCTGGAAAGGCTAGTACATCATTAATCAAATGTTTAGTTCATGGTTAATATTGCAGGCAGTGAGTGGACTCACTTGAGTTTTTAGCAGGATCTATAACAGGTGTGTCTATATGGTAATTCTGATTTAATTGTGGTCACCCGATTTACTGAGCACTAACTTGTCAGAGATCAAAAGATGATCTCTGGGATGCACGCATTTTTGTTAGGCCATCTCCAAGAATGCAAAATGGGTATTAAAGGCTTTGATCCTCCCTGCACGTCAAAGCTTTTACTTAGGGATTTCCATCCTGCCTCTCAAGTGCCCCTCAGGAAAACTTCTTTTCCACCCTTCTTAGCTTCTCCTCTCTCTCGCCCCTCTATTGCCCAGGCTTCTCTGTTCCAGTGTCTCTAAATTCCAAAGAAACTGTATTGAAGCCAAATCACTAGATCTTTAGCCTGGAAGAACATAAAGTCTCCACTACTTCCCAAGAGACTCAGATACTAAAGGACTTAGGATGCAAATACTTTAATTTATACATTTGTTTGTTTGGTTAGTTGGTATCGATTGGAGGAGGGAGATGGAAAGAAGCCAGAGGGGGCTGTTGTCCTAGTGTTCAGGTATCATGAGCATCTAACTGGGGACTGACTACCCTGGACTTTGCTTTCAAGATTAGGAAGGGGTGTCCCAGGAGCACAATAAGGCAGGATTTCCATGACTGGTTGCCATTGCTGTTTGCATTCTTATGGCAGAGTGACCGATGAATAATGAGGGCCAAGATACTGCCCAAACTGCTACTACCTAATTTCCTGCCAATATCTTTATGTGATTGAGTAGAAGTGGTGAGGGGGTTAAACTGTGCAACTGTGCCTGGTGGTCTGTATAGCTTTTTAAAATAATGAACTAAGAAAATGGAAAAAGTAATGAACGGATAATATGGAGATCAAAAAGGATAAGCTGAATTTAGTTAAGGGTGGGACTGTGATATTGCCAGTGGCAGTAATGAAATCCCATGGACTCACAGCAGATTGACCATTTCCACCTGAACTGCTGCTTTACAATTGGGATGGGATGTGGTGGTGGCTAGGACTCTAGCAGTTGCACGTGTTGTCACGTGTCTTTCCTTCTGCTAGGAAGTCATAGTTGCTGTTATCCTTCTTTGACCAGGTGTTGGACTGGATTGAAAACCATGGTGAGGCCTTTCTCAGCAAACACACTGGAGTTGGAAAGTCCCTACATCGAGCCCGGGCCCTGCAGAAGAGGCATGATGACTTTGAAGAGGTGGCTCAGGTGAGATGCTGTCTGTGTGTGTGTGTGTGTGTGTGTGTGTGTGTGTGTGTCTAGATGAGGGAGACCAGCGCTGTGGCTTTGGTGTTTGGTGAGGCATGCTGGGTTGATAGCCTGTGGCTGCTGGGCTGCCTTCCTGCCTGATGCAAGGAGTCCTTTGTCTTCTATTGGATTCTAGGTGAGTGATAAAATAGATGCCCATATTTATGGTCTTTCAAAAAAATCTTCCTGCTGGTGTGATCTAAAAATGCCTTGTCCACAAGGTGGTGCTGGCGGGAGGGAATGACATTATTAGATTCCTCATCACCCCAGGGCTGCTGCTTATGGTTGTTACTGCCAGTGAGTGAGAGCTAAAAATCAGTCCCAGCTGTGCTTACAAAGCCACATACTTTCCAGGACCTGGAGAAACAGGTGACACCTGCTCACCAGCCATGCACTCATAGGGCTGAATGTGCCCAAAGAACCTGCCTTGGTGTCATTTGGACAATATTTAAACTTCCATTTATATAATGTTCAGTCTTTTAGCTGAGCTGCACACCTGATCCAAAAAGGGCACCGTTTCTGAATTTGCGCAAAGATATTGTATGAGAGGCCCTGGCCATTTGTCTCATAGTATAATTATTTTAAAGTGTTTTTGTTCAGAGCCTTCATCTTAAAAATGTTATCCTAACTCTGTTATATTTCTCCATTGGGGAGTTTTCCAAATGGGTCCTGAGAATTTTCATTTTCAAGATGAAATACTACTCTCCGTTTATTTTATCAGGTGTGATCAGCTGCCATGTAAAACAAAATAATGAAGAATAAGGCAGGGAGGGTGCCCATATGGGACAGGGGGTGGGTGCTGCTGAAGGAGTGAGGATAACAGAGCTAGGTTTTGCCACATCACCACTTTAGCCAGAGTTGACTTCAGTCCCACCAGGCAGACAGCCCTCAATGTGGGCCCCACTTTGGGCATTGTACAGAGCCCTAGGCCTCACCCAGGGAGGCTCCCAGCCCCAGACAGACTATGTGCTATGGATGCAAAAAGAGATGTTATGTCAACAACCGAGCAAGAACAGGAAAGTCATGGAGCATTACTGCCTCTCTAGGGGAGCTGCAAGCATATGCTGAAAAATGAGAGGCCTTATAGGAACCAGAAAGACCATGTCAGCAGTGACCTGAGCCCAGGGAATATGGGTGGATTAGACCCAGCCTGTGAGATAAAGAAAGCCTCATATGGAACCCTTGTGCACTGTTGATGAGAGTGTAAAATGGTGCAGCCACTGTGGAAAACAGTGTGGAGGGTCCTCAAGAATTAAAAATAGAATTACCGTAGATCCAGCAATTCCACTTCAGGGTGTATCCCTAACAGAATTGAAAGCAGGGACTCAAACAGATCTTTTTTTTTTTTGAGACATAGTCTCATAGTCTTGCTCTGTTGCCCAGGCTGGAGTACAGTAATGTGATCATGGCTCACTGCAACCTCCGTCTCCTGGGTTCAAGTGATTCTCCTGCCTCAGCCTCCTGAGTAGCTAGGATTATAGGCGCCTGCCACCACACCTGGTTAATTTTTTGTATTTTTTTGTAAAAATGGGGTTTCACCTCATTGGCCAGGCTGGTGTCGAACTCCTGACCTCAAGTGATCCACCCACCTCAGCTTCCCAAAGTTCAGGGATTACAGGCGTGAGCTACTGTGCCCAGCCATCAAACAGATATTTATATACCCATGTTCACAATATTCAAACGGTGGAAGCAACTCCAACATCCATTGACGGATGCATGGATAAACAAAATGTGGTCTATTCATATAATGGAATATTATTTAGACTTAAAAAGGGAGGGAATTCTAACATATGCTACAACATGGATGAACCTTGAAGACATTATGCTAAGTGAAATAAGTCATTCACAAAAAGGATAAATATTTTATGATTCTACTTATACCTAGAGTAGTCAAATTCATATAGATGGAAAGTAGAATGGTGGTTGTCAGAGGCCGGGGGTAAGGGAGGAATAGGGAGCTATTGTTTAATGCAAGCTTATCCAGCCCATGGCCCACAGGCTGTATGTAGCCCATGACGGCTTTGAATGTGGCCCGACACAAATTGGTAAACTTTCTTAAAACATTATGAATTTTTCTGCAATTTTTTTAGCTCATCAGCTATCATTAGTATATTTTATGTGTGGCCCAAGACAATTCTTCTTCCAATGTGGCTCAGGGAAGCCAAAAGATTGGACATCCCTGGTTTAATTGATACAGAGTTTCAGTTTTGCAAGATGAAGATGAAGAATTCTAGAGATAGATGATGGTGATGGTTAAACCACAACACTGTGAATGTACTTAATACACTTTTTTTTTGAGACGGAGTCTCACTCTGTCGCCTGGGCTGGAGTGCAGTGGCCGGATCTCACCTCACTGCAAGCTCCGCTTCCCGGGTTCACACCATTCTCCTGCCTCAGCCTCCGGAGTAGCTGGGACTACAGGCGCCCGCCACCTCGCCCAGCTAGTTTTTTGTATTTTTTAGTAGAGACGGGGTTTCACCGTGTTAACCAGAATGGTCTCGATCTCCTGACCTCGTGATCCGCCCGTCTCGGCCTCCCAAAGTGCTGGAATTACAGGCTTGAGCCACCGCGCCCGGCCAATTATACACTTTAAAATGGTTAAAATTGTAAGTGTTATATTGTGTATATTTTACCACAATACAAAAAAAGAAAGCCTCCTAGCCAGTGAGGACCTTCGGCAAGACGCAGCACAGATCCAAAATATCTGAGTGGCCATGCATCCTGGGTCATTCCTCTCTAGGCCGTTAGGGGGCCAAGGATGGGAGAGGGCACATGTATCCCCTGACGGCTGAGAGTGGGGGCTGTAGTACGTGGGGTGATCTGTTGAAATAGGGCTATCCCATAGCTTTGGTGCTTCTGACTGTGGGCTGTCCTATGGCTCAGCACTCCTCACTTAGAAAGGACATCCCCAAAGCCACCCATAGCTCTGAGCCAGCTCAATCCTCTGCCCGATATAGCCTCATAGGCAATGCCAACCTTGGTTATAGGCCCATGTTTTGGTTACAGGCCACAGTTTTTGCATTTTGTTACAACCAAGCAAGACCCATGGCCATCCCAATCCCATTTTTCCCGACTGTTCCTCCACCTTCTCGCTGATACCTGATACTCCTTTCACGTGGGACAATGCCTTTCCATCAGCAACAAAAACACATGAATTTAAATTCATGCTAAAGAAAGAATGGGCACATTTTTGAGAGCTTATGTTTCCATTATATATCTTATACCAATCCTGAGTGATAGGTAGTATTCACCTTGTTGTATAGAAGACAACACTGAGGCTTAGAAAGTTCTTCCATGTGCCCAAGTCATCCAGCTTGTCAGGGGCTCTGCTGAGATTCAAACCCAGGTCTGTTGGATTCCAGAGTCATGTTCTTATCCTAATTCCATGCTGTCCCTCCTGATTGAGGTAAAGGAAGTGGGCATAAAATTCATTTCTGAGTGCCCATTTGCTTATGGAAAGTGTGGGACAAAGACAAAGGGGGTGAGGGTGGGGGCTGTTGCCGCCCTTATTGACATCGATTACAACTTTCCTCTGGCCCTTCCAATGAGTAATCCACTGGCATAATCCACACCCCCCTGACTCTACTTTCCGATAAGACTGTATTTTTTTGAAAGAAAAGACAGAGTTCTAACTTCCAAAAGGCTCATGCTTTTAGGAGGAGTGTTTGCTCTGGAAAGGAGAAAAGCAGATATGAGCTACAAAGGGAGCACTTTACCTAGTGTTCGTGAGCCATCCCATTACCCTGAAATTAGCCTCCAGAGCTGGATCTTGTAGTTGGGGAATTAATCCTGCCTTATTCCGTGATCCCCACTCTGGGAGATGGAGCGGCCCAGCATCCTGGGATTGTTAGTCCACGTAGGAAAACCAGTGCTGATCACAATGAAGGCAGGTTGGCTGTCAGTAGCAGCCTGCCTGACACCTGCTTTGTTCTGTACAGCATGATTGCCATGTTTAGGTGGTGAAAACGGGGTAATCTAGGCAGGAAAGGGTTCTTCCTTCTCTCTTGCTTCTGCTCTCAATTAGATGAGGGCCATTGGGAGAAGAGGAGTGGATTTAATTAGGAATTGAAAAGTTCTTCAGTAAGAAGAGCAATGACAGAAAGCCCAAAGCATGGACACTCTTGTTCTTCGTTTGGGTTGCTGTTTATGAGATGTGGTCAGGAAGGCTATATATGATGCGGGGTAGGAGCCTGGGGTAACTTATAAGCAATACTCTAAAGGGTCGTGATTCTGTGAAGGGACTTCTTTCAGCCTTATCATTTAGGATTCCTTTACCTGAGGCTGATAATGAGAAAGGAATTCTGAGCACCCATTCTCTGTATTTAGGTTCAAAAAACTGTCTTGAATCAAAGCAGAAAGAGAGCTATTACATCTGTCACAGATTCTGGAAATTTGTCCTTCTGAAAGAAAAAGCAAGCCCTCAACAGAGGGAATGGCTACCCATGGGGAGGGGTTGAGGCAGTGTAAAGCCCCTGAACAAATAGATCTCCACTCTTGGGATAGTGGAGGCATCTGTGATTCTTACCAGTGGTTAGTCTTTGTAGTAAAGACATTTAGGGCAGCTATTAAAATAGACATAAATGATATCTTTGAAGAATTTATGTGGCAATCCATTATCCTTCATTAAACTTTAACTTTTGTGTTTAATAGCTCTTGAACAAATTTTAAACAAATTCTTCAAATACCATTTGAAGATGAATTAAATATTTGAGTCCTCAGTTCATCCTGCAGATGGCACTCTTTGAATAGCCGACATAGAAGCTGAGCTGACTGGGGAAAGGCTTTGCAGTCATGACAGCCTCCCTAGGGAGGAATCTAACATTCAGAGCGAAGGTCCAGGAAGGGATACACCAGGGGATCTGTGTCTACAGTTATCTAGTCCAAGCTGTTGAGGTTGTGCATGCTCAAACAGAAGACCTGGGCACTGGCAGGAACCCCTCCTGCTCCTTAGGTCGATTACTGGACTCAGTTTGCCTATAATCTCATCAAATGACTCAGGCCACCGAGTAGAACAGTTTTTAAGAGACACATATTTTTTATGGCACGTTAGGTATCATCAATAATATAAACAAGTGTAAGATGGAGTTGCTGCCCATAATAGGATGGCTGTCAGGGGATAGATGTGTCCATGTCTGCCCCGGTGGTGGAATAGAATGTAGTAATGTTAAATTATCATGAGAGATTTGCTATTACGAGGTAGGAGAGTGCTCAAGTGCCTGTGGTTTACATAACAGCTGTGCCTGCTCTGCTAGTGGCCTGCTTTATGGCCTCATTATCTGAAATGCCAGATTTTCTGTATGCTAATTTAGCTAAAAATTAGCAAGTGTTTACGTTCAAATATATATTATCTAAAGTCTCAGAGCACCAAGTCACATTTAAGCAGCTAGGCATATTAAGTAGTATTAGTGTAACATTTTTGAAAGAGCAGACAATTTAAAGAAAGACTTAAAGAAATAGAAAAACATGGGCACAATTAAGTACTTTATTCAGTAATCTCTGGCTACTTGTTTATCTGTCCAACCCTTGTGGATTTTTTGTTTTGTTTTGTTTTGTTTTTTATCAAACTTGAGTAGAACACACTTTAAAAAAATCATTCTGAAACTGGAAACCATCATTCTCAGCAAAGTACCACAAGAAGAGAAAACCAAACACCGCATGTTCTCACTCATAAGTGGGAATTTAACAATGAGAACACATGGACACAGGGAGGGGAACATCACACACTGAGGCCTGTCAGGGCATCAGGGGTTGGGGGAGGGATAGCGTTAGGAGAAATACCTAATGTAAATGACGGGTTAATGGGTGCAGCAAACCAACGTGGCACATGTATACCTATGTAACAAACCTGCACGTTGTGCACACGTACCCCAGAACTGAAAGTATAACAATAAAAAATAAGAGCTGTTAATGATAGAAGAATTAACAGAATGAATGGATAATCCAAACAAGTGGTAAGAGAAAGAGTCAATGATGACAAATGTTCTGAACTCTGTAGGCAACTGCATTGTGCTATCTTGATACTTTGTTGACTTAGTAAAACTGGAACTGTAAAAAAAAAAATCATTCAAAATAGGTAAGAATAGAGGAAAGGCATTTTAGTGGATTTATCAGTGACCTTGCCCACTGAAGATACTCTGGGTACAATCAGCAAACCTACCATAGTAATAAGGGCAAAATAAAATAGGATAATCCGCAGAGATGGAAGGTCTGTGCCCTCAGAGTTGAACAATAGCCCTCATCAATTTTCATTTCCCATCAAGTTTCTCTGTTGGGCACTGTGAAAAGTTAAGAGTTCCACAGTTTCTGTCTTGAGGAACTCAAAATCTAATTTTAAAAAATGCATCAAACATGTTCTAACCCTCTAAGAAATTCCGTGGCAAGAAAGGAGGCTTAATGTTTGCTCTTTTAAGGTTTTCAAGGGGCATTTCTAGTGAAAGCTACTTCATCTGGCAATTCAATTAATATGCAGTGATGCAGTGACCTTCAAAGTAAGTTCCTTCTTTCTCTTCTTGCCAGAGATGATGACCAATTATAGCAGCTGCAAATGCAAGCAGAAGGAAAAGGTGGGAGAGCTTAAATAGACACTTTTTCACACTCTAGCTTCTTAGCAAGGATGAAAGATTCTTAGGCAAATGAAAAAAAATAGTGAGGAAGAAAGCCGGGAAAATGCAGAAAAATTAATGTCATGAAGTGGGAAAGTGGAGGAATGTGAAGCAGCAAAGAAATAAAGGACAATCTTGGTCTTTGGATCTTGCATGAAATGTTTCCCGTTGGGTTAGATTCAGAACCTTTCCTCCCTGGAGCACTAGGGAGAAGTTACTGGTATGAGCTGATGGGAGACGGTCTGGTGATCACACTCAGGATGAAAAAAGATGTTACATCTTGTGGATAACTTCCAGTCAAGGGTTTTGAAGGTCACTTTGTGTGGATATGATGTAGAAAATTGGGAGAGGGCAGGAGCCAATATCCAAGATGATAGAGAGCCTACCATGAACCTCTTGTTAACCCCATGAACTGTCACTCACATTTGCTGCTTCCTTTGGGGAACAAATGGCACATTCAGAATAAATTGGGGCTTTATTCCTAATGACATAAGTTCTGAGTAACAAACTGGAAGATTTGAAACCACAGGTGGTGTTTTTATCTCTCATTCCATGTAATGGCAGTAACTACAGCAAAGAAGGGAAGCTTTGAGAAACAAATGCCTGCCTATGTAGACGGTGTTTCAAAAGGTTTTCTGAACTGTGTTCTGCAGAGCCAGGATGATGGGCTTCTGGGAATGGATGGAGTGCTTCTTGTAAGGACTGGGAAGGATATACGTTGGCAGAAACCTTGATGATCTATATAGAAAGATTTAGATGAATTTTAAAGTAGAGGGAGAAAGTTAACCCAGTGAAGCCAAAATCAGATATGTCAGGCTTTACACAGGTGACATAGAAAAAGTGTGTTATAAATAAAATGTGCTTAGATAACCTTAGGTTTAAAAAAATACCAAGAATACAGGCTGCAGACAATATTTTTAGGCTTCTTTATAAATAAACCAACAAAAGCCATGTGTAACAAGTAGTGCACTTAAACTTTTAACACAAGAAGATAAATATAATAGGTAGTACTGAGACTTCAGGATATTGAGCTCATAACTAGAAAATGGCAATAGAAGAGGATTCTTTGTTGAAAGGACTTGTTCTAATGGGAGGAGTGACATTGTATCAGAATGCTTCATATCTATATGAAACTTACAAACCTGAGGGTAGAACCTTATGCAGAAATAATGTGAAGATAAGAGGAACACAGAAATGAGCCATCACATTAGTGGAGAGGACCATAGTCTGCTCCATCAAATGGAAGATATGGAAAATGCTATTCTGAGATTATTTCAATTCTGGTCAAGGAAAACTATGGTCATAGTGGAAGTCCTCAAGCTCCCTGGAATCTCCTGGAAATATTTGTGACTCTGTAAATGAAATCAGTCAAGTAGGTTAGAGCAAAGGGTTCTATGTGGTAGAATGTGAATCATTGTAGAAAAGCTCAAAAACTGTAGTTTGTGTCTAAACTCCCAAGAACTTTGACCTATAGATGGAAGGAGTTAGACTTTATTCTTAGAGCACAGAGGAATGTTAAAGGCTTTTGAGTGATAATATAAATTAAAATATATTATCTAAACCAGAGAGATAATAATTATACTGTCATTGTTTAGATCACATATGGAAAATTGTGCCTAATTCTGGAAAATATATTTTTAAAAACATATTGACAAAATACACCACGATTGTTGGAAGGCTACCAGGACTGTGAAGCTGAAGTAACTGGATATGTTCTATTTCAAGTAAAGAATGTTTTATGGAAGGCGGGGATGATGGATTTGATAATTGAAGGCTTCCTATAGATGAAATAAGAATAAAAGGTACAGTGAAGCCAATTTTAGCTTAATTCAGGTGTAACTTCTAACCACAGGTTGCTTTTTTACGAGCTGTCCAAACCAGAGTGAAGTGCCTTGTGATGTAGTATGCTTCTTCTCACTGGAGGTTTTCTGATACAGGCAACCTTTTTTCCTTAGGATTAAATACCCTCAAGTCTCTCCCATCTTTTTTTTTTTTTTTTTTTTTTTGAGACAGAGTCTCGCTCTGTCACCCAAGTTGGAGTGCAGTGGCGCAATCTCGGCTCACTGCAACCTCTGCCCCCCAGATTGAAGTGATTCTCCTGCCTCAGCCCTCCAAGTAGCTGGGATCAAAGGCATGAGTCACTACACCCTGCTAATTTTTATATTTTTAGTAAAGATGGGGTTTCACCATGTTGGCCAAGCTGGTCTCGAACTCCTGACTTTAAGTGATCCACCCGCCTTGGCCTCCCAAAGTGCTGGGATTACAGGTGTGAGCCACTGCGCCTGGCCTTTTCCATCTTAAAAACAAATTAATACGAATGCAAGCCACCAAGAATAGCTTCTCTGAACTCTTACTTTCCCCTCTCTTTCTCCTTCCCTTTGTAGTCCAAGTTCTTGATAGAAGAGTTTATATTTACCACCTCTACTTCCTCACCTCCTCCATTCCCCTTGACCCCTGCCATTGGGCTTTTGTTCCCTCTGGCCCACTGAGGTCAATCTTCCAGGGACTCCAACAGGACTCTGTGGTTTTATTTGCTACCTTTATTATTTATTGCTAAATCCAAAAGACACTTAACAGAATTTTTTTTTTTTTTTTTTTTTTTTGAGACAGAGTTTCTCTCTTGTCGCCCCGGCTGGAGTGCAATGGTGTGATTTCGGCTCACTGCAACCTCCGTCTCCCGGGTTCAAGCGATTTTCCTGCCTCAACCTTCTGAGTAGCTGGGATTATGGGTGCCCGCCACCACGCCCAGCTAATTTTTGTATTTTTAGTAGAGACAGGGTTTTGCCATGTTAGCCAGGCTGGTCTTGAACTCCTGACCTCAGGTGATCTGCCCACCTTGGCCCCCCAAAGAGCTGGGACATCGTGTCCTGTTGGTTTCCTTATGACTTTCTGACTGGTCCTGATTAAACTCTTTTCCCTTTTCCCCAGGATTTGTTCCTCAGATTTTCTCTTCTCACTTTATACACACTCCCTGAACAATTTAGACTCTCTCTCAGTCTCAACAGCCACCCCTACTCTGGTGGCTTCCAAATCCATGTCTCATTTCTGGTTTCACCCCTGGGTTCCATATTTGTAAACTTGTTGGCTCTGTGGACACCTCTGCTGCAATTTTCAGAGGGTTCCTAAACTCAGTGTGTCCAAAGTTTATTATATCACCTCCCACCCCTTCTGGTGTGCTCTTATTCCTACATTCCTTATACCAGTGAAGGCCACCAACCACCCACTTGCTTGAGCCAGAAACTTGGGAGTCATTCTTGATTCCTCCCTTGCTCTTCCTCGTCATTGTCTATTGCAAAGTCTTATTGATTCTGCCTCTTTCGTATGTTTCTTTCCTTCCATCCCGATTGCCACTGCCTTAGATCAGAGCCTCATTATCTCTCGCTTGGAATACTGTAGTAACCTTCTGTTTTCCCTGACTCCGGTCATTGTCTTAAATCTACCCTCACACTGCCACAATAGTGGCTTTCCTCAAATTCAATCTCATCATGATCTCCATTGGTTATGGAACCTATAGATGGCTTCCCATCAGGATAAAGTTCAAACTCTTGATAATATAAACCCTTTATGACCTGCCCATTACTTTGTCTGGTTTTAGCTTTTACCCTTCCTGTGTTGCCTGTATCCCACCATGTATTCCTGTTTTCCTGAGCATGCTATGCTCTAACATCTCAATACTGTCTCCTTAATCCTTCCCACTCCTTTAACTGACCAGCTTCTATTCGCCTTCAAACACTTGTCTCAAATATCATCTCTTCCAGGAAGCCCTCTGTGGCCTCCTTGGTTTGGATTGGATGCCCCTTTTCTAGTCACCTAGTTACTCTGGTCATATCTCTATTATGGTAGTTAGCACAGTGCCATAATCAGTTTTGTGCTGTCCTCACTATCTGACTGGACTGTGATCTTCGTCAGAGCAGTAATTTTGTCTCAGTCTTTTTAAACCAATGCCTAGCACAGTGGTAACCCTGACATGCAATGGACACTTGAAAGGTAAACGAATGAGTGATATGGAACGAATGCGTTTGTTGGGCGGTTATCAGGCCAGATGATCTCTGAGGTCCCTCTCAGCTCTAAAAATGATAAGAGAGGTAGATCTGATGAATATTTATAAGAACACAGGCTCCAGAACCACATAACCTAGAACATAACTGAGTACTATCCTGACAGAATTAGCAAGACTGCCCTGTGCTGGGGGTCACCCTGAATAGCCCCAGTGCAGGGTTTGGCACTTTAGAGGAAGCATCTTTTGAGTCAAATTTTGAGTGAGTTCTTTGGACTCTTTTGTATTTTTTTAATTAAAGAAAGCCAAAAAAATTCAGATGAAGCTATAGGAAACCACTCTTGACAAGAAGAAATGGCTGTCCTTACTGTGTCCATTTTCCCAGCTCCACGTTTCCATGATTTATCCAGCTAGGATCATTATCATCACACTGAGCCTGACCACCAGAGGAGGCTTTTTAACCTTCTCTCTTCGTTAGCTGAAATGTAAGAAAGCCTTTTTTTCTCTTTTTAAAAACTCGCTGTTGTTACAGGTGAGTAAGATTGGTCTTTTCCAAACAGATCTGAAAGGCAACAACAAAACAAAAATTAGATAGAAGTGGTACACTGTATATTGACTTTGTATTCAGCATACTGATTTTGAGTCCAAGACAACTCTTCTAGTCACAGACTGCTTTTGATTCCATATAACCAATGTTCACTGGTTGCCGTTTTTCCCTTCTCCTTTTTGAGAAGGAAATGGCCTTCATAACAACAACGATAACACCTGCTAAGTACTTTCTATGTGCTGGGCACTGTTCAAATTATTTTTCTTATGTTAACTTATTTATTTCTCACAACATCCCATGAGTTATTAATATATATTTCTAATTCCCATTTATAGATAGGGAATTTGAGGCACAGAGACTAAATGAGTAGCTCAAGTTGATAGACCTAGTGAGTGGTGGAGCTCAGATTCAAGCTCTAGTAGTCTGGTTCCAGAGTCCAGGCTGTCAACCACCCTGCTGTGGAGTCTCTTGATTCAAAAGAACCTCTGATGTCTCTGGGATCAGGCCTGGTGCGGTCCTCATTTCCATCCCAGAGCCAGTTCCTAGCCCTCTTTCCACGTGTGGATCTGGGTCATCCCTCAGGCAGCTCGCCGCTCATTAGCACTGTGACTGTAGGACCCCTAAGGGATACTTTTTCCCTTCTTGCCTCTAAGATTTCTCTTGGACTATTGTGAAGGGTCACCTTCATGATCCTCCATGACATTTTTTTAACCCAAAAGGTGTCTATGCAGCCTCAGGCCACATATGACTGACTTTTGCCCTTCTCTGCCTATCCTCGGGTGTATCTGAAGCACATGTAAGAATGATTGGTGACAGCTGGTTCTGCTCTTTGCTGGAGCTTGGCCTAGTTAACAACTGATTTGGCCAGTATCTGGCCTGAGTCTTCATTTCTATGTTCTAGCACAAAATGGTGGACTACACTTGGCCCAGACCAGATGGTTATTTCATCTCTTTCCTTTTACCTTTTGCTAAAGTTAAACTATCACTAATGAAATGTCCTAGCTTTCAAAAACCTACCCCCCTAATAGTCCCCTATCTCCATGTGAGATGTCCCCTTTAGTTCTGATTTCCCCTCTACTGGGGCATATGGTATAGGGAAGAAAAGCCTAGCATTTGGGGTCAGTCTCTTTTTTCCGCTTTTGGCCCTGGACCTTGTGACAATCACTTAAGTTCTCTGAGCCCCAGAGTTCTTCTCTCTGAAATGAGAGTGACACCTACCCTGAAGAGTGATGTGGAGATGAGAAATAAGATATGGAAAGTACCTAATGGAGAATTTGATTCTTAGGAGATGCTCCATAAATGGCGGTCTCTGTGGCAGCAAATGGTGATCATGTTGGTGCTGGTGGCTGGTGATAGAATGTATCTAAGCTTCACTCCCTTCCAGGCAAAGCCATTAAGTGCCATGCTGTCATCTCTCAAGATTCAGCGTGTTGTGGTCTGCTTAGCTATGTGGGAAAGAGTAGGCCTGTGCTTTGAGATGGCCAGGTGCCAAGAGGACAGATCAGCTGCAGGTACTGACAAACATCATCAAGCGTTAAGTGTTATGGAAGAGGTGGGTGCCGTATTTGACCAGTCAAACAAGGAAAGCCAATAGAGTAATGGTATATCCTGCCTAGGGGCAGGGGACACCCAGCAGCTGGGCATCCAGGAGCCAGTGGTGTTCAGCGACCCAAGGTGGAGGCTTGCACAGTTTGCACCCGGGAGGCTCTTAACAGGTAGCCAGGCTGTAGCCGCTGGGCTGCAGTTCAGAGGCAGGATTCTTGAGGTATCTGGTAAGGTAATGGCTGGCTCTTAGGAACAGGACAAAATTGTAGTTATGGAAACTGAGTACCAGGGCAAGGCTGCATTGGCTGCCAGTGGAATCTGATATGGAGGACAAGTCTGTCAGTGAGATGTGCGACTCAGTTTGGTGTGTGTCACTGGGCTGGAGCTGAGCCTGCCATGGGGCCCCAGAAAAGGGAGAAAGAAGTGGAGAGACACTATGAGCCAAGCAAGAACAGACTCTCCCTTCTAAAGGATTCTTTGCCTAGTGGCCCTCCTCAGAAAGAGTGGAATCACTCAAGTTTCACAAATGTGACAACATATTTTACCTTGCACAGTGGGAAGAATAGGAAGAATATAGTTACTGTCTCTCAGAGAGCATTGGCATGGTTTAGAAAGGAAACAGGGAAAGTTAGTCCAGAGGAAAGCTTTCTCATCTGCCCAGTATTGATTCTGAAAGCAAACCATTTATTACCATGTCTTCCAATAATTAATTTCAACGAATGTCAGCTTGCCCAGATTAAGAGAAGCAGAATCAACTTCCTGTCTCTTCCCCCTTTCTTTTGTTTCTGTGACACCGTGAGCAGGGTGAGCCTCAGGAGTATGCTTGCTGCTGGGGAAGCCAGCATTTGTCTATGCTGAAAGAAGAGGGAGCATGTGATGAATTTGCATATAGAAGGAATGTATGCAAATTTCTCAAGACTATTTTGCCTTCATGAAAAGATTTGGAAAAGTATTTGTAAGGTTTTAAACCTGTGCTATAAAGACAAACATACAAGAATAACTGATAATAACTACCATTTATTGAAGGCACGCTTTTACAAGGAATACCTCACTTAATCTTTGAAACAGCTCTATAGAGGTACTGTTAATATTTTCCATATGAGGAATCAGGCTTAGAGAGGATCATTCAAGTGGAGGAGGCAAGGCCCACACTCTTAGAACACACACAGTCAGAGGAATTAAAAAAAAACTGGGTTTAGTCAACCTTCCTTCTGATTTTTTTCTAAAGGAAGTTTTTATTTCATTTTATTTTATTTTTTTAAGTTTAATTACAAAGTTACATATTTTTCGATATAAAACATACAGACAAACAAAAAGAAACAGAATAATCCACCCACTTGGTTGTCTAACTGTCTAACAGTTGCTAATACTTTGTGTTTATTCTTCCAGCTATTCCTCTGTTTATGTGTATATGGGTACATTTAGTTACCAGCTTTTCTCATTTAATGATATAGCCATGGTAATAGATGCATATCTACAATGTTATTTTTCTTTGCTAGTGGCATTTTTAATATTAAAACTTTATATTCTTTTCTAGATTCTAGTAACTTACAAGCTATTAAAACCAGGTACAGTTATAAGTGTGTAAAGAGAAGCAACATTAGCATTGAAGACAAAGGGCTAGGTTTAAGCCAAGCAATCAGAATTTCTTCCCAAGAGAAAGCTTCAGAGAATGGCAATTTACAGGAACCCTTCCAAGCCTTTCCAGTTCCTCATTGTAGGTGTGCATATATTACAGGGCTATGAGGACCTTCTGAGTCCATAAAACCGGCTGGGGTGGGGAGTAGCGATGGTGGCAGCGGTGATGGTGGGGACAGTTTAGAACAGTAACATTTGTAGCCTCTTTCTTCCTCCTCCTCCTCTTCCTCTTCCTCTTCCTCTTCCTCTTCCTCTTTCTTCCTTTCCCACTGGTCCAGGTGTGATTTGAGGTGGGCAGTGCTTTCCAGGTCCCCTGAGACCTCCATGAAGCAAGTACTTCCTGGCCGTGGCGTTCAGGGTAATGGGGGCAAATCAGGTTGTGGGGGCTGACGGGTAAGAGATTTGAGAACATGTGGGTAGATGAGGCAGCTGGTGCAGGCAATAAGGAAAAGGAACCAGTATCAAAGAGCCCTGAGGAAAAGGGCTTCAGGCAATATATTAAGCAAACCAAAAAATAAACACACATCACCAACAAGAGCAACCCACCAGGCAGATCTGTCTTTTTTCTCTGCCAATGAGCAACTGGAGGCATTTTCATAAACCAATTCTGTTCAGAATAAATTTTTAACAGGAGAAAAGCCCACTGCCAAGTTGAGACAGGAACAGATAATTACATCTGAGTTATTCCACCTGGAGAGGAAGCCAGGTTTGAGACAGAGGGAACTGAGTTCTTACAGCCTCCTGCAGATACCAGAGGACATCCAAGCCTCAACAGGATTGGTGCCTTTATTTGTCTTGGGATGCACAAGGCATATGCCCAGCTAACCCAAGGTACTGCCCTTTGGATTTAAATAGAGATTGGTGCAGCTGTCCTACTGCAATCTAGGAGCCAACAAAACAAATACTGGCAACTTCAGCTATAATTACATATCTCCATGGTGTTTCACACCATGGGCTATTTTGCACAATATATCTGAGCCTCAACAATGCCAAATATAGATTGAAATAGCTCCGGTGGACTTTGGCTCATCACCTGCCTAGAATTTTAAAATATTACCAAGGGAAGGAAGCCATGGAAGAGGCTAAAAAGGGAACTCCAAATCCATATAATGGACATGTTTCATTTTTCTTTCTCTTCAGGAGGCTTGGACCTATGGACTCTTTTAGTGTCTTGGGAATTCCCAAGGTCAGTTTCATTTGCTTAAAAAAATACAGCTAAGAGGATTATTGGGATGCAGATCTTGAATCTGATTCACCTGCTGTAGTTGTCACTCTGATGAAACATTGCAAGTTTACAAAGTTAGAAAGGTTCGAGGTTTGGGTATCCCAGTTACTGTGATTTGATCATTATATGTTGCATACAGGTATCAAAATATCACATTACTCTAAAAATATGTACAACTATTATATGTCAATAAATAAATTTAAAAAATTATAGTATAAAGTTTGGGATTTCCTCCAAGAAATTACATTGTATCATGACTTCAGGGTGCCAGATGACCTGGACTAAGGATAATTTCCTAGATTTTTCCTTTGTTCACTCTATGCCTCACACAAAGATCACTTGAAAAATTAGTGCCACAATCTCCCCATCAACAAAATGGGAGTTACAGATTCTTCCTGCCTTCTTCCTTGTGGGAAGCAGCAAGATCCAGTGAGAAGGATACAGGGATTAGAATACTTGAAGGGGAGGCCAGAGCCACCCCACCTATATGTACAGTTCCCCTAACCTTGCCAAGCCTCAGTTTCTACATCTACAAAATGGGAATGATATCTATTCTGTTTTAGTTGAAGTAGGCATGCAGTAAGATAATGTACTTAAAAGTACTTTAAGTCTAGAGCACAGAGCAAATGTAAATTGCCATCATTATTTTTCAGGGGATATGGTGACAGTGGATGAGATCATGTCTGGAACACACTCAGAAAAGAAGAACTAAAGATATAGAAGAGATTGATGATATTGCCCCATCCCAGGAGTTTCCCAAGAGAGGGAATGTGCTGACCAGTCTCTGAGTTTAACTGAACTCTTGATGCCCTGGGCTTCCTTCACTGTTTGCGGGCCAGATTCCCATGCGTAGCAGGATTAGCCGGGAAACTTTCCACATTCTAAAGCTAAAGCTAATGATTTAATGAGCAAAATCTCTCCCTGTTCTGATGTTTATTTATATAAGTTCAGGTCAGTAGGACTTTTGGGGCAAAAGCAATTGTAAGTGGAAACAGCCTGATACTTTGCATTTCGAGCTCTCTGTCAGTTTCTTTTCACTGCCCTTCTAAGCAGAGAAAAACGGGCAGCCCTGCCCAGCGACCTCTCAACAGCAAGCAGTGTTGCCCCACTTCAAGACAGCAAGGGGGTCTACAGTGCTTCTTATATCTACCTTTTGGGGGTTCTGTGAACTTACTTATGCCTAGCTAGATCCTGCCTCCAAGCCAGCTTGTTCTTGTTTCATTATGTCACTGTCCACATTAATACCATTGCTTAATTTTCTTTTTCTCTTATGGAGGGTGGATTTGTATGGAATTACTTATGGTTCTTGCCTAGGCTTTTGTGACTGTGAGGATTATGGGTATAGTCTGTGGTCATGGAAGATAGCCCTTGGCCTGTGAACATAAGGAACAGTCAAGAGTTTCAGAAAATTAGCTGAATGATGGGATGGGAGCCTGAACCTTATGACCCTTCCCTGTCTCATGGTCCAATCTTCAGTTATTTGGATTCTGCCCTTTCCCTGAAGAGCTTTATGTGGGGAGACTTTGATCTCCTGCAGCTTCTCTGCTCTGAGGAAATGTTGCAATGGCTATGTCTTTTCACTTAATCTCCTAAGGAAAGGAAGTGGGAAGAACATGTTCCTGCTTTGAAAGTGGGGAGCCGGAGGTCTCAGATGGCCCTGGGTTTTGGCCGACAGTGCATGGCGAACAGTCCTTAGTGGATATGTGGTGTCTCTTTTGTCCTACAACAAATCTCTTGATCCAGCCCTGTTTGAGATTTGTGTGCAGATGGCCTTGTCATCAGCATAGGTCTCCTTCCTCTTGTCTTTCTCTCCTCTTGACTCCCTCCCACCAGCTTTCCACACCAGACAGCCACTCATTAGGGCTTATTCCACAGTGAGGACTAGAGCTGGGGTCTCTGACTCCCAAACCGTGCTTCACTGAGGACAGCTGGGCTGTTCTGCCTGGAGAGCTGTTAGACACGTCTGCTGTGCTCCCACAGTGAGTTGCCAAATCTGTACTATTGCCCATGCTATTCCCTTGCCTAGCCAATTACTCTTTGGCTTCACATTCTAGGCTTTAAAGTTGGCTCAAAAAGTCACTTCCTGAAAATGTCTCCAGCCTTATCCATCCTGCCCTGGTCACTTCTTTACCAAGTATGACCTCAGCATTATATTGCTAATTTGTGCTACTGTCACCCTTCATTTCTTTCATGTCCTTGGGGTCTATATAACTTAATTATGTAGAGAACCAAGACTTAACCCTAGGCACTTCATGGATAAACTTTTCAAATTTTGTTTTTATTGATGATGAACTCTGAAATACAGTTTATATTTTTCCATGCCTTATATACTAAGCATTCTGAGCACAATTCACCCCTTTAAAAATGAAGGGGGGTACCTATGGCAATGTCCACAAATCTCAGTCATGAGTAGAGACACCCCAAGAGCCACTGAAGAAGCTAAGTTTTTCTCTTTCTACTCAGTGTAGTATGGTTCTAGGGCTAGTCTGCATTCCACGGGGCCTAGTCAGCTGCCACACAGTCTCTAGAGCAGCCCTGTGCCTGACACCTACATTTCTGCTGGATGATGATGATGATGACGATTTTAACAGTATACCTGGGGAAGGTGAGATACAAGTGGACTTGACTTTCTAAAGCCATGCTGATAGCCCAATCCTAGAGCGAACCAGTGAGACTAGACAAGAGAGAATGATTTTTCTAGATCTGAGTGTTACCTGTTATCCCTTTCACTTTGCATTACTCCACCTTTGTGTTACTAATTCTCATTTAAAAGGCCCTAAGCATTTCAATCTATATCAGCTTGTCAGTTTCACACATGGAGGAACCCAAGGTCCAGACTCCCTGCCTGTCATTCCGTGCTGCTGTTAGTTCTATGTCATGGCACTAAGGCTTTTGGTATTTATATGATGGTGATCTATAAAGGGAAGGCTTTCAACCAAAACTTACGGTGCCACTTCAGACATAGGCTCTAGGGGTGTGATCGGAGCACCTGCCTCACTTTTAAGTACTTTCAAATTTGACATGTTTCTTACTTCTGATGGCCGAGGAAAACAACTCAGGGTTATGAATAATTGATGCTGGCATTATGCCCAGGGAGAAGAATTTCTAGGACTTCATAGGTGATCATTTTTAGTGAGTTTTTTTGCATATGTATGTCATACCAACATCATGTTTCTTCTAAGCTATGCTAAGCAATGTCATAAAGACCAGACTGAGAAATGTGAAATGTCTGGGGCTACAGAGACATTTTACATGTTTTGTGATTGTATATTTTATTGTACTTCTTCAATCATTAGTGTCTTCAGGGTCTACATAACTAGGAAATGCATTCATCTCTAAGATAAATATATTTGTAATGAAATTTATTTGTATTTCTAAATGCACTCACATTTTCACCTGTCAGTTGACAAAAATATATTGAATCCTTATCTTTCCCTTTTAAAATTTCTTTGGTGTTTTTCAAATTTTGGAAAAAGTCCTGTTTATTGTAATAACATGTGGAACATTGCAAAGATGTGTAAATAAAGAGCTAATTATTTCTCCACTCCCACTTCTCAATTCCACACTCCCGAGATAATCAGTTATCTTGCACATCTTTCTCTTTTTCTTTTAAATTCCTTATTTTTTAATCAACAGAAGCATGTATGTATGTATTTACTATGTACAACATATTGTTTTGAAGTATATATACATTGAGGAATAACTAAATCTGGCTAATTAAGAGATGCATTACCTCACATAGTTATCATTTTTGTGGTGAGAGAACTTTATATCTATTCCCTTAGCATTTTCTAAGAATACATATATTGTTAACTATAGATGCTATGTTGAACAATAGATCCCTTGAACTTATTCTTCTATCTAATTGAAATTTTGTATCTTTTGGCCAACATCTCCCCAACTCCCCTGCCTCAAGACCTCCCAACCACCACCCCCAATTATCCCATCCCCTGGTAACCACCTTACTGTCTGCTTCTGTGAGATCAACTTTTCTAGATTCCACATATAAGTGAGATCATGCAGTATTTATATTGCTGTGCCTGGCATATCTCACTTACCATAACATATGATTCATATTGTCAAAAATGACAGGATCTCCTTTTTTTTTGCTGAATAGTATTCCATTGTCTATATGACAGCACTTCAAAAAGTTTATGGAAAATGGAATTAAAAAGAAAAAAAATATATAAACGTTATTTGTCAACATAAGTTCCATCAAGTTCAAGGCACCTTTGTAAGTGATGATATCAGCTATTTAGTCCATCCCTAAAGAACCGAGGGTCCTGGGAATTTAACCAGATCGATGTATGTTCTTAACTCAAGGAAAATGGATGCCCTTTAAGATTTTTTTTATGATTAAGATACAAAAAAGATGTCAGAAGGAGCCAAATCAGGACTGTAAGGTGGATGTCTAATGATTCCCCATCAAAATTCTAAAAAAAAAATACCCTTGTTTAGCTGAGAGAAATGAGCAGGAGCATTGTTTTAGTGGAGAAGGACTGTCTGGTGAAGCTTCTGGGCATTTTCATGTTAAAGCTTTGGGTAATTTTTTCAAAACACTCTCATAGTAAGCAAATATTATCACTTTGGCCATCCAGAAAGCCAACAAGTGAAATGCCTTGAGCATCCCAAGAAATTGTTGCCATGGTCTTTGCTCTTGACCAGTCTGCTTTTGCTTTGACAGGCTCCCACTTCCACGTCTTGGTAGCCATTGCTTTGATTGTGTTTTGTCTTCAGGATCATACTGGTAAAGCTATGTTTCATTTCTGTTACAATTCTTTAAAGAAATACTTCAAGATCTTAATCATTCTTGTTTAAAGTCTCCATTAAAAACTCTACTCTTGTTTGCAACTGATCTGGGTGCAATCATTTTGGCACTCATTGAGTGGAAACTTTGCTCAACTTTAATTTTTCAGTCAGAATTGTGTACGCTGATCCAACTGAGAGGTCTGTGGTGTTGGCTATTATTTCTGTGGTTAATCATTGGCATGAACAAGACTAATTTTTCTTCACAAATTGATGTGAATGGTCTGTAGCTATGGGCTTCATCTTCAAAATTATTTCGTTCTTTCTTAAAATGAGTTAGTTATTTGTAAACTGCCAATTCCTTTAGGGCATTGTCCCCATAAACTTTTTGTAAAGCATAAATAATTTCATCATTATTCCACCCAAGCTTCACCATAAATTTGATGTTTGTCCTTGCTTCAATTTTAGCAGCATTCATGTTGCTCTGATTGGGGCTATTTGAAACTGATGTCTTATCCTTCTTAGTACCTCAAACTACTTCCTCTTCAGGTATGTTATGACAAGTTAGTATGAGTTTATTTGGATGTAAAAAAGGTGAAATCCACGCATAGTTTCCTTTTAAATATCACACATTTCCCATGAACTTTTTGAAGACCTTTTGTCTTCTTCATCCGTTTATTCACTGATGGGCATGAAGGTTGATTTCATATCTTGACTACTGTGAATAGTGCTACAGTAAACATGAGAGTGCAGACATATCTTCAACATGGTAATTTCATTTCCTTTGGATATATCCAGTAACAGAATTACTGGGTTGTACGGTAATTGTATTTTTACTTTTTTCAGGAAACTCCATACTGTTTTCCATAATGGCTATGCTAATTTACCTTCCTACCAATAGTCTTACATATCTTTCTTCTTACAAAAATAAGGAAACATTTGCAAAACAAATGTTTCTGCCTACTATTTGGCATAATTTCTTTAAAAAAATATTTTGTACTATTTTTAAATTTTTTGTGGGTACATATTAGGTATATATATTTATGATGTACATGAGATGTTTTGATATAGGCATGCAATGTGAAATAAACACATCATAGAGAATGGGGTATCCATCCCCTCAAGCATTTAACCTTTAAGTTACAATCTAATTAAATTCTTTAAGTTGTTTAAAGATATACAATAAAGTTATTATTGACTATAGTCACCCTATTGTGCCATCAGATAGTAGGTCTTTTTCATTCTTTCTATTTTTCATAGCCCTTAACCATTCCTACCTTACGTCCAACTTCCTACTACCCTTCCAGGCTTCTAATAACCATCCATCTACTCTCTATGTCCATGAGTTCTATTGGTTTGATTTTTAGATCCCACAAATAAGTGAGAACATGAGATGTTTGTCTTTCTGTGCCTGGCTTATTTCACCTAACATAATGACCTCCAGTTCCGTTCAAGTTTTTGCAAATGACTGGATTTCATTCTTTTTTATGGCTGAATATTACTCTATTGTGCATATATGCCACAATTTCTTCATTAGAATAATTTCTAAACAATGCCCTGCATATAATTTTTATATTTAAGTCATTTTTTCCATTTTTCCTAATTATGAAATTAATACATATTCACCATGGAATAATTAGGAAACAAGGAAATAGTGGAAAAGAAAATTTATCTCTAATATCACTCAGACATAACCATTATTAATATTTATTGATAAATTTTCATTTAGCACAATAGAATACTAAGATTGTTTTGCCCAGGATCAAACAAATGTGAATTCCAGATCAACATCAATTATTCATACAGTTCTTTTACATTTTTAATCCTCAGTTTCCTTATTTATAATATGATATAATAGCATAATCATTATCATTATCAGTAGTAGGTTTTTTTTATATAATAAAATTAGAACTATACTTTGGTTTATCCTGACTTCTTCATTTAATATTACATTAAGAACATGTCTTTAAGTCATTAAATATTCTTCAAAAACATAATTGTAGTGAGTGGGTAATACTCTATCATGTGTTATGTACCAGAGTGTAGTGAACTATTCTGTATTGTTTTTGTTTTTTGTTTTTTTTTGAGACGGAGTCTTGCTCTGTCGCCCGGGCTGGAGTGCAGTGGCCGGATCTCAGCTCACTGCAAGCTCCACCTCCCGGGTTTACGCCATTCTCCTGCCTCAGTCTCCCGAGTAGCTGGGACTACAGGTGCCCGCCACCTCACCCGGCTAGTTTTTTGTATTTTTTAGTAGAGACGGGGTTTCACCGTGTTAACCAGGATGGTCTCTATCTCCTGACCTCGTGATCCACCCGTCTCGGCCTCCCAAAGTGCTGGGGTTACAGGCTTGAGCCACCGCGCCCGGCCTACTATTCTGTATTGTTGAGCATTTTGGTCATTTCTGGTTTTCATTTCTATAACCCACAGTTACTGTATTTAAACTGCCATACATAGTGTTAAATATATCACTGTCCTAAGTTCTGAGCCTTTTCAAGGCAAAAGACTAGATTTCTCTCATGTTGGAATTTCAGCCCAGGCTTTGAGCCCTTCCCTGTGATGAGCGGTTTCAATGGTAGATGAGTGGCTACAATTAGAGTCACCTGGGAGCTTTTAAAACGTGGCTGTCAGACATTCCCACAACTCCCTCCCCAAACCCATCCTAATTTACATAACCTGGAGCAGAGTCAGGGTACTACATTGTCCCTCCAAGCTCCTATCTTTATCTCTCAAACCTCTTGGCCCTCAACCCCTAACCTCCTCCCCCGTCCTGTGAGAACCACAGGATTAGAGGATTCCTTAAGGTTTCTGCCATCTGAATGATTATCAGGAAAATACTGTAAGCTGGGGCAGTTGTATGATCTTTCTCAATTCGGCTTCCTCTGTGGTCTTATGGTCTAAAATGGTGGTTCTCAACTGGAAGGCAATTTTTGTCTCCCCCCAACTTCTACCCCACCTGGACATCTGACAGTAGCTGGGGACATTTTTGATTATTACATCTGGGGAAGACGTTGCTATTGGCATCCTGTGGGTAGATTCCAGGGATGCTGCTAAGCATTCTGCAGTGCACAGGACAGCCCGTGTTTGTTTCCTGTGGCTACTGTAACAAAGTACCACAAACCGCACAGATTAAAACAGCAGAAATTGATTGTCTTACAGTTCTGGAGACTAGAAGTCTGAGACTGCAGTGTTAGCAGGGTTGTTCCATCTGAGGGCTATGAGGGAGAATCTATTCCAGGCCTCTTAGCTTCCAGTGACTTGCTGGTGGTTTTGCCATTTCCTGGCATGTGGCTGTACCACTCCAATCTCAGCTTTCATGTCGCTCTCCCTGTATGTCTGTATCTTCATGTGGACATCTTTTTATATGAATGAACACCAGTCATACCACATTGTGGACCTACCTTATTTCAGTATGATCTCATCTTAACTAATTATATCTGCAACAATGTTATTTCCAAATAAGGTCACATTCTAAAGTACTGGGGTTAGAGCTACAGCCTATCTTTTTGTGGGGACAGAATTCAACCGACAAGAGCCCCCCAAGCAAAGAATTAACCAGCGCAAAATGTTAATGGTGTTACTGTTGAGAAACTGTTCCATGTAATCTGTGGACCAAGCCCAGGGAGGTTAACTAAGGTAAAACCCAGGGCAAGTAGCAGTATGGTCTGAATGTCTGTGTTTCCTCCAAATGTATATATTGAACCTAATTCCAATATGATTGTATTACGAGGCAGGAACTTTGGGAGGTGAGCAGTGCCCTTTTAAAGAGGTTCCAGAAAGCTAGCTAGTTCCTTCCATCATATAAAGACACAGTGAGAAGATCATCTGTGAACCAGAAATTGAAGCCCTCACCAGATACTGAATCTGTGGGTACCTTGATCTTGGACTTCTCAGCCTCTAGAACCGTGAGAAATAAACTTCTGTTATGTATAAGCCACCCATTGTAAAGCATTTGTGATAGCAGCATGAATGGTCTAAGGTAGAAAGAGTCCAGATTCTGGGAAGGTGGAAAGGGAGCAGGAGCATCATCATTAAGAGGGTTGGGTACCTTTGCTCTTATATCAGAGGCTGTGGGCTCCCTACAGATGTATATAGACATAACCTCAGGCAACAGAGATATATGTGACCAAAACAAGGTGAAAGGACTTGAAAGAGCACTATGCTAACAGGGATGGAGGCAGAAGTATGGCCAAACCCTCTGATTTGGTCACCTCATCATCTGACCCACCTTTCCATGTCAGAAACAGCCTTTTCCTCTTTTCCTCTGTTAGGAATGGAACAGGAGAGAAAAATAAATCCACAAGTCCCACAGTTTTCAGCAGTATTTTCAAGCCAACTGTCTTGTTTCTCCAAAGCCCAGTCTTCTCTCTCTGACACCCACTCCCTCCCACTGCCAGCCAAACATAGAATATAGAAAACAGGAAAAACAGCAACACTGCAAAGCTATATCTTTTGAGAGAGAATATTGCTGTGGATACATTTCCCCCCATACCTCTTGAATTGCCAAACCCTGCAGCAGGCAGCTTTATCCTGTTCCATGAGGATGCTGTCTCACCAACTGCTTGTTTCTTTGGCTTCAGGAATTCCATGCAAGAATGAATTTCTGCCGGGACGGGGCCACTGGGCATTCTGTGTATCCACATCTGAATATTGAAGTCTATCTTCTTCACTTTTAAAATGTTTTTTTCCCCATTCTTCTGTTGTGGCTGCATGTTCCCCTTCATTGTTTTGCCAGTTTGAATAGAGTGACGGAAAGGAGGGAGGGGAGAGGGTCACCAGAGGAGTGGGGATTGTGTTATCAAATTCCAGGAGTGATGGGTTGCTTCCCAGCAGCAACATGAATGCCAGCTGGCTATATCTGGGGCCTGTTCACTGGGAAAAGGAAGAAGCCTTCCTCCACAGTCTTCAGAGCTCTGTGTCTGCTTAGTGCATGCCTCATTGTGGTCTCCTAATTGCTCAGCTGTCTTTGCTCTCCATTGTTGCCTCTGGTTTGTCTCAGGAAGCAGCTCTGTGCCAGCCTCTGGCCTCTAGTCTCCTTGCTCTCTGCAGCATCTTCTTTGTGTCCCATTCTAAGCGCTAGTCCTGGCTTCCCTAGGCCCAGCTTACAGCCCTGACTCTGCCTTCCACAGCTCCCCATTCCCTGGTGGGCTAGGTGGGGAAAGGTCAGGGACAGAGTCTTTACCTGCTGTATGTTTCAGGTCCCAGAGGGTGGCTATGTTTTCTGGAATCTGAACTGGTCTTTTCTTACAGTCTGGACCTGGTGTTATCTGTCAAATTATATCTTGTAACTAGTGTTGGCAACCTCTAGGGTTGACTTTGCCTTTTAATCCACAAACAAGATGTTTTACTGTTGTTGTTATTAAATGGATAAAATGTTAACAGTTAAGTAGTTCTTTTGCTTTCCTGCCTGAGAGTGACCAGATATTTAGCTTCTAGTTTACAGTCGGGAGGGAATATTTTGAAGGTCGTCTAAAGCAATAATGTGTAAATGAAGAGAGTTATTGAGAAAGAAAGAAAAGGGATCAGTGAAAGAGAACACCCCAGCAAAGAACTACTATAATTTTCTCAGAATTTCTAGGCTTGTGTATCTTCCTAAACACACACAGTTAGACTGTAGGAAAATAAAATTTTACTTTAAAAAAATGTGGAGTTCTAAAAATAGGCCTTTTATAGGAAAAGGTGCTAAAGCATTTTATTTTATTTTTTTCTTTTTTTTATTATTATACTTTAAGTTCTAGGGTACATGTGCACAACCTGCAGGTTTGTTACATATGTATACTTGCGCCATGTTGGTGTGCTGCACCCATCAACTCATCAGCACCCATCAACTCGTCATTTACATCAGGTATAACTCCCAATGCCATTACTCCCCCCTCCCCCCTCCCCATAATAGGCCCCCGTGTGTGATGTTCCCCTTCCCGAGTCCAAGTGATCTCATTGTTCAGTTCCCACCTATGAGTGAGAACATGCGGTGTTTGGTTTTCTGTTCTTGCGATAGTTTGCTGAGAATGATGGTTTCTAGCATTTTAGATATAAAGAAAAATAGTCCCCAGCAAGTAGAGATGTGTGAGAATGGACAGGGTGATGATTACATATGTAAATGTGATAAAGTTGATGTTTAAGTTCCCAGAGATAATCTCAGTACTGAAACTACTCGTGTTGTGAGGCACTGGCACCTACAATAGTTATTTTTCATATCAGTCCCAATTAGTAACTGAAGATTTATATAAATAGTCTTCAACTTTAAGGAGCATCTCTTTAGGATACTCCTTAGACACTCCTTCTTTGGACATAAAGTTATTCTAATGGAGGGAACTTATTTGTTCACTTATTCAGGGCACCGAAGAAGATATTGTTCTTTCAGCAGATGTAATGTGGTGGGTCAAACCATCACTGGTACCCAGAACTAGTTCCCTCTGTTTCTTCCTACTTCTTTCCACCAAAGACAACTTTGCCATTCCCAGAGTTCATCCCCTTCCCCAATACAAGCACCAACAGATGGAGGAGAAATATATTCCTGGTGATCTAGGATGAAAACTGAAAAGCATTTTTCTATATTACCCTCCTTCATCATAGACAATGTGCTGTGTCAGTACTATATTTTAAAGCTATTATGTGCTCAACTGAATTTCTTTATTTTATCCTGCGATTCTAACCTTCATTTACATGGCAAATACATTCTCAGTGCTAAATGGAACTGGGAAATGCGACACCTTACTGCTGTCAAGCTGCTGAACTGCAGAGTTTTTGGGTTGAGTGACTATTGAAAGGAGAGCACTATGCCCACTAGGTACATTGATGAATAGTTGAGATAGAAAAGATGAGTAAGATGGACTCTTTCCTTTAAAGTGAGTACAATTCTCCTTAGAAGACAACATGCACACAAGAGAAGTGTATTGCAAAAGAAAAAAAAAGGCTGTTGCACATGCACAATTACAATGTCATAATTTAAAAACCAAAGGCCTAAGAGTGAATGAAATGAAGCAGAAGAGCTGGAGATTTTACAGTGAGTTTTGGAGAAGTACATGTTTCGGTGAAAAGTACTGGAAATTATAGTTAGACTTGCTTACCATTTTCTAGTTATAAAACATTGTTTAAACAAGTTACTTTATGTCTCTGAGCCTTAGTTTTCTCATTTGTAAAATGAAATTAATAATATCTATCTTATGATTGATCCCAATGCTTAGTGATAATGTCGATAAAGAACCTAACACTATGCTTAACATACTATGGACACCTGGTTAACTGATGCCACCTTCTTTGACCTATGGGTTATTTAGAAATGTGTTATTTAGTTTCCAATAATTTGTGAATATTCTGGTGATACTTCTGTTATTGTCTGATTTAATTACATTATAGTCAGAGAAAATATGTTGTATGACTTGCATCTCTTTAAATTTGTTGAGACTCTATGGCTGAGAATATGGTTTATCTTGGTAAATATTCTGTGAGCACTTGAAAAAAAAAATGCATTCAGCTGTTGAGGTGTGGTTGGAATGTCCTATAAATGTCAGGCCACGTTGGTTGAGAGTGTTCAAATCTATATCCTTACAAATTTCCTATCTACTTGTTCTATTAATTACTGAGAGGGGGCATGGAAATCTCTGACTATAATTATGGATTTCTCTATTTCTCCTTGTGGGTTTAATCAGTCTTTACATATTTTGAACTTTTGTTGATAGATGCATAAATGTTTAGGGTTATTATATCCTCTTGATGAATTGACCCCTTGATCATTATCAAATGATAATATTATTCATTTTTTCCTGGTAATGTTATTCACTCTGCAATCTACTATGTCTGATATGAATATAGCCACCCAGCTTTTTTTGGCTAGTGTTATCATGCTATATCTTTTTCTATTCTTTTACTCTTACCCTGCTTGGTGTCTTTGTACTTATAGTGCATTCCTTGTAGACAGCATATAATTGGAACTTGCTTTTTTATCTATCTGACAATCTCTGCCTTTTGATTGTGTTATTTAGACAATTTATATTTAATGTGATTGCTGATATGTTTGGATTTAAATCTACCACCTTGTTTTTTTTTTTTCTATTTGTTGCATCTGTTGCTTTTCCCCCGTTTTTGCCTTTTTGGATTAATTTAATATTTTTATGATCCTGTTTGACTTCCTTTGTTGGCTGATAAACTATAACTTTTTATTATTTTAATGATTGCCTTAGGATTTATAGTATTTTAACTTATCTTACTTTTATATGTACCATAAATCCCATACTACATTGTTATCATTAGTTTTTAAACCTTATTTACCCATGTAGTATTTCCAGTGCTCTTGATTCCTGTGTATGGATCTGTATTTCCATCTGATACCATTTTCCTTCTTCCTGAAGGACTTCTTTTAACATTTCTTGTCTTGCATATCTGCTAGTGAAGAATTCTTTCGTCTTTGTATATCTGAAAAAGTCTTTATTTCGCTTTTGTTTTTGAAAATATTTGTGCTGGGCACAGAATTCCCAGGTTTGCTTTTTGTTTTTTGTTTTTTTCTTTCAGTACTTTGAAGATGTTGCTCTACTGTCTTTTTGCTTGCACTGTTTCCAATAACAAGTCTGCCGTCATCCTTATCTTTGTTCCTCTGTATATAGCTTGTCCTTTTTTCCTCTGTCTACTTTAAAGATTTTCTTTTCTTTCCCTTTTTTGCCAGTTTATTTTACTTTTATGTTCCTTGGTGTAGTTTTCTTTGTGTTTCTTGTGTTGAAGGTTTGATGGGTTTCTTGGATTTATAGTTTTTGTTATATTTGAAAACTTCTTGGTCATTATTTCTTTAGGTATCTTTTCCAATACCCTCCTCTTCTCGTAGGGAATCTCAATTACATGGATATTGGCCTGTCTGAAGTTCTTCCATAGCTCACACATGCTTTGTTTTTAAAATTTATTTTTTCTCTCAGTATTTTAGTTTAAATAGTTACTATTGCAGTTTTCAAGCTCAGTCCTTTTATCTTCTGCAAAGCCTAACCTACTGTTAATACAGCCTAATGGTTTTCATCTTTAGAAGTACAAGGGGTTTTTAAAATTTTTTTATTTCTTAACTATCTGAACATACGAAATACAATTATAATAACCATTTTAAAATACTTGTCTGCTAATCTTAACATCTATTTCAGTTCTGGGTAAGTTTTCATTGATTGATTTTTCTCCTTCTCATAGGTGAGATTTTCCTGATTATGTGCATGCCTGTTAGTTTTTTACTAGATACCAGACATCATGAGTTTTACCTTGTCAGTTGTGGATATTTCTTTATTCCTATAAATATTCTTAAGCTTCATTCTGAGACACAATAAAGTTACATGGAAAAAAAATTGATCTGTTCAGGTCTTTCTCTTAAAATGTACTAGGCAAGACCAGAGCCGTTCTCATTCTAAGTGTACTTATTTACCCTTCTGACCCTTCTCGGTACTCCATCCAACATCCCATTAATCATGAGGTTTTCCATGCTGACTGGTGGGAGCAAGTGCTATTTCTAACTGTGTGAGTGCTAGGCACTGTTATCTCTAATTCTTTCAGATGGTTCTTTCTCTAGCCTCAGGTAGTTTCCTCACACATGGATTCTTTGCAGATCTGCCCCAGAGAGGGCAAGGAAGGAAGGTGAAAGAGATTTGTAAGCTGTAAAGTACTATTCAGATGTAAGGTTTTGGGTGTTACCTTGATTGCTGCCCTCCCCAATGCCTATGCTTTTGTGTCTCCTTTGTCTTCAATGCGTATGTATTTTTTTTCCTTTCATCTCATTACCTACTGGTTTCAGCCATGCTGGCCCGAAAAAAAATGCTCACTGTGAGGGGGATTTTCTCCTGGTCCTCTGGTAGTCTCATTCTTCAATCTACATTGCCTCTTTTGAATAGTAAGGGTGACTTTCAGGCCTCATCCTTCCTCACTCCCAGGACATAAAGCCAAGAGTCTCACTTCGTCTTACCAAGGAAGTAGCCTCTTGATTCTAGAGTGTTTTTATTCACTGTCTTTCCCACCCCTTGCCTTTAGAAAGCCTGCTTCCTGCTTCTCTGCTTCAGCCCAGGGAATCTGAAAACATACCTGTATTGCTGAAATTCCTGTTAGAGACAAATTATCCTAGAATGTTCTGTTTCTTTCCTGGGGAGAAAATTTAAAAGTAATGGGCCGAGGCTTCAGCAGAGTGTTTAAGTTAGAATTAAGGGCTGAATTATTTAGGGCATCGTACCTGGTTGACACAGTCATGGGGTGTTGGAGAGGGAAGAACAGGAACTGCAGCCATCGGTGTGGCCCATATCTCTGAATCAGGGGCTCTGTCTACCACAGGTCCTACGTGAAAGCTCCAACAGCTGAGGGATCTATATACGAGCACTCATAACCCATTTTTGGCATTTGGTTGGGAAATGTCAATAAGGCGTCAAGCCCAAGGCAGAGACTAGGAAGCTGGGAAACCAAAGAATGCCTAGGAAATATGTTCAGAGCAAGGTCAGACTCTGGTCCTGGGTCAAAAGCTGTTGCTGATTTGGTCAGAAAATGAGCAGAAACCTGTTGTGATCCTTGCCCCAATTTGGGGGTATTGACAAGAATCGAAGTATTGCTTTGGTAATACTTTAGTTGATATTTTCCATACACATTTCTATTTCAAGGCTGTGCCAGGAGGTAGGATATACCAAATAAAATTGAACATTGAACATGAATTCTATCATGTAACGTCTTGTACCAGGTAGTTGATGAGGAGCGAGGGTTGAATATTAAGATTGGTGGCCGGGCGCGGTGGCTCAAACCTGCAATCCCAGCACTTTGGGAGGCTGAGACAGGTGAATCACGAGGTCAGGAGATCAAGACCATCCTGGCTAACACGGTGAAACCCCGTCTCTACTAAAAAAAATACAAAAAACTAGCCGGGCGAGGTGACAGGCACCTGTAGTCCCAGCTACTTGGGAGGCTGAGGCAGGAGAATGGCGTGAACCCAGGAGGCAGAGCCGAGATCGCACCACTGCACTCCAGCCTGGGCGACAGAGCGAGACTCCATCTCAAAAAAAAAAAAAAAAAAAAAAAGGTTGTTGGTGGTTGATATCTTCTTTAATTCATTCATTCATTTACTAAATATTTATGGAGCACTTACTAGGTGCCATACACTAAGGGAAAGAGATGAGAGACATTATCTGCCCCTAAGGAGATGAGAAAGACAAACATTTGCAGTAGAAAGCAGCAGGTACCATGGAGAGGGTTGGTATAGATCACTCTAGGAGTCCAGAGGAGGGCACATAAGCTAGCCTTGGGAGAGAAGAGGATATGAGGGTGGAGTTCCTGGAAGAAGCAGTGCCCTAGCTGGGTCTTAAAGAGTGAATAAGAGTTGGTCAAGTACAAGAGTGAAGGGAAGGGCATCTCAGGCTGAAGAAGAATATGTGCAAAGGCACAGAGGCAAGATTCAGTGCAGTGAGTTTTGGGGGATGCAAGTAATTTACTTCCTAGGCTGTTTGTCGGAAAGTGATATGGGTTGAAGCTGAAGGGAAAAAGTGTCAGGTGAAGAAGGGCGTTGCACACCGTGTCAAGACATTTTACCCCAAAGGCAATGGGAAGCCACTGAACAGTTTTAAGTAGAAGACAGTTGTGATTGTGTCTGAATTTTAGAAGCTCTTTTCTGCTAGTAATAGGGAAGAGAGCTGGGCAGAGACAAAGCTGAGAGCTCAGCTTTAACGCTGACCCCATTGCCTTCCCACCTGTCTTTATTGTTCCATTCTCTCCATAAAATGTATCTATCTTATAGCTCTTCACTGAGGTATCCAACCTGATTTTCTGCCACTCTCCAATTTTAGGTTGACTCAACTTATTCAAACAGGCCTACTCATTTGTGTCTTCTTTATTCAACAAACATTTAGTAAATGCCTATTGCATACCAGCCACAGCGCTTGGCATGGGGGAACCAAGGACGAATGAGACACGGAACCTGCCTTTAAGGGGCTCACAGACCAGTAGGGAGATACCATGGAGACACATTGTTACTATAAAGTATGATGATGGCTGTGGGGTGGGATAAATATAGAGTACCCTGGGTGCAAAAAGAAGACAGGCTTGGCTATGAGAAGCCCTTCTCCTTCTCTGCTAAATCCTACCCATCCTCAGGCTCTTGCCTATATTCTTTATAGAGGCAGGGTAGTTTAATGGGTTGTTGCTTGGGCTCTGAAGTCTGCCAACAGGGTTTTAATCCTGGTTCTGCCACTTACTAGCCATGTGACTTTGGCCAGAAATTCTTTGTACCTCAGTTTCTTCATCTGTAAAATGGGTATGATGGCTACATCAACTTCATAGGGTTATTGTAAGGATTAAAGGGGATAGCATGCATAAAATCCTTTAGAACAATCTTTGTCATGTGTAAAATATTTAATAATTATTAGCTACTATTATTCTCAGTTTTACTCCTTTTCTTCAGCATCTATAACATATCAAGAAATTGTAGCCCCTAATTATCTATTAGTTTGTTGCTTGCCCCATCTTATGTATTGTCATGTTATTTCTCTCAAGAATGATTTTATTCTTCTTTGAGACAAAATACATTATATATTTATCTGTACTTTTGGGATACTTACAGTATTGGATATGTATTGTGGAGATCAGCCATCCCAGTTTTCCCAGGACTGAGGGGATTTCTGGGACACAGGAATTTCTATGCTAAAACCAGGAAAGTCCTGGGCAAACTGGGACAAATTGATCACCTTACATGTAGTAGACACTTCAGTTTGGCTTTTTATTTATCTCTTGTTGGTCCCAAACCTAATTTGCTAGCAAGCTCACTTTGACTTTGCCACAAATTTTTATTTATTGTCTACAGAATGTAAAGTTACAATCTCTAGGGGTTTTGGGGGAGCGGGGGCGGGGGGAATCCTGAGATTCTCTAGGATTTAAGGTGGACAATTTGAGGGATTCCTAAAATACCTCTCTCCCATCAGCTGTGGGCATATAGACTAGAAATTGTGGGCAATCCCACAAGAGCTTTCTTTAACCTGACCCACAGCCCTAGAGGTCTACCCTTGCTTGTCATTCCCCTTGTCTCCCTGCATGTCTCTCATGAATGGATGACTTCCTTCATCTGCTTTCCAGAATTGATGTACCCTGGCTTAACCCAGTGGCAAAGCTCCTTTCCTCATATGAAGCTGCTGTTTTTCCATGAATTTCCCAGTTGGGGCCAAGTGATTTTTCCTCTTTTTCAACCCTGTCTTGGAAGCATTGGGACAATGTAAATGACTTTTTCTCTTTTTCAACCTGGTCTCACCAGCATTGCAATGATGTTTACCTTGGGAAGTTGCTTTTCAAGCAGCATTCCTTATGGATCCCCTGGGGCCTCTCTCCAAATTTCTAGAAGCCAAGACAAGTGTTTGCCTGCCCATCTTCCCAGTCCTATACCAGTACAATCAAGAGGCTGGCTCCACAGCCTCTGAAAGTTTCAACCCTAGAGTCTCAGTTTCCTAGGGCTGTTGTAACAAAGCACCACGAGACTGTGACTTAGATAACAACAACTTCTTTTCTCACAGTTCTGGAAGCTAGACATTTGAGATCAAAGTGTCAGCAGAGTTAGTTCTTTCTGAGGAATATGAGGGAGAAATCTTCCCTGTGCCTTTTTCTCAACTTTTGGCAGTTTTCTGGCAGTCTTTTGCGTTCTTAGCCTTGTATATACATCTCCCAATTTCTTCGTTCATCTTCACATGGCATTCTCCCTGTGTGCATGTCTGTCTCTTCACATGGCATTTTTTTTTTTTTTAAATAGGGACACCAGTCATATAGGGATCTATCCTACTATAGCGTGACTTGAACTTAACATAACTAATTACATCTACAATTATCTTGTTTCCAAGGAAGGTCACATTCTGAGATATTGGGAACATGTGAATTTGAGTAGGGGGTACAATTCAGTCCATAGCACCCAGGTCTTCAAGTGAGTCCAAAACACTCCTTACAGACTCGGAGACCCTGTCTCCATAAGCAAAACAAAGCACCAGAGAGTCATTGCTCACGAATCCATTTCAATTCTCCACTCACTTTGTGTTTGTTACTGACTGCTCTGCTTGTTCCCTACTCTAGAGTTTTGTGCCAACTCTAAGGATACTAAGAAATATATGTACACCTGAGTCACCAGCTGTAAGTCAGGACGTATCAGGAGACTTTCAAAATGAGAAGCCTGCTGAGGAAAAGTTGTATCTGTGGCAAATAATGTAGTAACTGTTCTAAAGGCAGTGGCTCCCATCCTGATGAATAATAATTACAAGTTGGTTGCCTTTTAAAATGCTCTGGAGAATACCATGGTGTGTACAGATGGGGGGTTGGACAACTGTGTGTGCGCGTGTGTGTATGCAGTAGCTTATGATAAACAAAATCAACAGACTCCTCCCCAACCTTCCTGCAAACATTCCCTGGGCCCACAGGGAGTAGCCTGCATCTCCTCCCTCTGACTGTGGCCACTGCCTTTTGTCAGCTCCCTAGAGTTGCTGATCCCTTCCCCTCCAAAGAAATAGCTCTGTTCCAAAAAGATAAACACCAGTAGTTACAGGGAACTTGAGGAGAAAAGCAAAGCGAGTCTCCCAGTTAGTGTTTTTCTGGTGTTCTCACATAGAAATACAGACTGTCTTTGTGGGTGTGCTATTTCTGATCCTGACAGTTACAGCCTGAGATGTGAGGGCAGTGATGGGTTTTCTTGAAGGTAGGGGATTGGGAACAGCTGGGGTATGGAGGTTCTCTAGGCTCTCCCCACTTCTTTCCAGGGACACTGCACCTCTGAGAAATCCCAGGGGTGGATGAGGCACCTCGCTGGTGCCCGCCTGTGCAGAGCAGCCAGGCAGGCTGCTAGCTTGCTGAGAGGCGGCGTGCCAGCTCCGCAAACTGCGCTTCAGTGCCAGATCAGGGAGCTGTCGGCTCAGCGCCCACGCCCCTCCGCATCAGCTCGGGGGAGCCCCAGGGTGGGCTGCTGGAAGTCGCTACTGCAACTTGACTTTGCCTCACTGTTGTTGCTGGCAGAATACGTACACCAATGCGGACAAGCTCCTAGAAGCAGCGGAGCAGTTGGCTCAGACGGGGGAATGTGACCCGGAGGAGATCTACAAGGCAGCTCGACACCTGGAGGTGCGCATCCAAGACTTCGTGCGCAGGGTGGAGCAGCGGAAGCTTCTCCTGGACATGTCTGTCTCCTTCCACACACACACTAAAGAGGTAAGGGGAGCTAGTGGAGAGAGGGCATTCGGTCCTGCCAAGGTTAGGTCGGCTTCCTAGTAAAATGGCCCTGAAGGTCTGACCAGGGTCCTGGGTAGTCTGGAGGTTACTAACTTCCTAACTTTGGTACTATTAACAATTCGTTCCTGATAGCCTGCATTTGGGTCTCTCAGAATGGGGCAAAATTTCCTCCCATAGTATCTAGTGAGGAAAGAGGGTCATGGAGACAGGTGGTTTTGGGGGCATCTACTAGAGCATGCAATCTGCAGCTGGAGAAATGTGGGAATCCCTGATATAGCAATAGTCATTGCAAGATCAATGACTTGTAAGAGGATCACAGACTCTTTTCCTACCCCACACCCAATTTCTCTTGGTTGCTGTTTCCTGTCAGAAATGAGAGTCCTACAGAACTTTGATCAGGTATCTTTGCTACCAGCAAGGAACATGTAGAGTTTACAGTTGTGTTTTTTCTGTGTTTTTATTTTTTTTTAACAGGGGATTTAATCTTCTTAATGAGGTCTGTGGCAGGGTGATATTAAAGTTGGTCCTCACTGTGCCTGAATGTGGAGTGACACGCATTGAAAGAAGGGGGACTGAGATGCCCTCTACCAAGGAAGCTGGCTGGGCTTGAAACCCAGCCTGAATAATTCACCAAGTGGAGAAAGGAAAAGGAAGGATAGATTATGTTAAGCTGCTGCAAGAGCAGAGGGGCCCCATAGAGAGGAAGATGGTTGCAAACCTATGATTGCTTTTCATTTCTGCTTAACATGGGACATGCTGAAATTGAATAAGTGGCCAGTAAGGAGGCCCATTTAGCATCATCTGTAATAACACCCTTGGTGGATGAACTCATTAGGTGTATGCGTGCTTGTGTCCCCTCCCAGGAATTCCCTGTAATAGAGTATTAATTAAAGTTTGATTGCTGCTCAGGAAAAAAAAAATTAGCCCTACTTAATTAAGTTGAATTTTAATATTGGGAATGCATTAAGAATCTTGGTTGTTACGGCTTCCCAGCTTTTTCTGACACTGAGGGAATGAATGCAAACCATTGCAGCGCCTATCAGAGAAAAACATGAAAAGATAATGTTCTCTCAACTGAGATTCCCCAGGCAAATGAAGGGCTGGCAAGCTCCCTGAAGCTGGATTTGCTTCCTCTCTGCGGGACCTGCAGCCGCTCTCTGATGAGTGTCTATGAAGCAAGGGGATTAGCATTAATCCAGGGTTTCCTGCCTGGTTCTCTCCTTGGTAGTGGCTCACCCAGTTGTCAATGAAAGTCTCAGAAACCAAAGGCATGTGTATTCCCTTTCAATTATGAGCCTGTGGGTGATGGAATGGAGTATGAATGAACAGGAGTCATGTTCCTCATGAGGGCTGTGGCGGTGCTGGCTGCATGGAGAAGTGGTGGACCGGGGTCAGTTTCCATGGAACTACCACTCCCAAAAGAGTGACCATGGCTCTCAGGAATTCCTCTAGCTACATCTCCCACCTTCTATACACAGAGCTAGAAGGCTGGGATTCTAGACCAGATTCTACTGCTAAAGAACCATATGAGCTTGTGCAAGTCACTATGTCCCTGGCCTTGGGTTTCCTTATCTATAAAATTATGCAGTTGGAGTTGGTGGCTCTAAGGCCCCTTAAGGTTCTAATGTGAATCCAAGATTCCATTCTTCTTCTCGTCTTCTTTATTTGCTGTTGATAATGATAATAAATAATAATAATAACATTAAGCTGAGGTAGTATAGGTGATTTACCGAGCCTAAGATTTGGTTTATTGTAAGCACTCAAAATATATTACATGCGTTTTTGAATGGACACCTATTACTTGCCAGACGCATATACCATCTCATGTAACCTTGATGATAATCTTATGATATCGATTTTATTAAACACATTTTTAAAGGAGGAGGCTAAGTCTCAGAAAATAACTTTTCGAAGGTTACAGACTTTCTCAGTAGTACAGCAGAGATTTTACCTGTCTTCCTATGACCTACACTCTTGTTTTTTTCTTTTCTATCTCCTCTGTTCTTCCTTCTCCTTACTTTTATTTTTCTTTTTTACATTTCTAAACCCCAAATCAGGGGCTTAATGGGTAGGACAGATCTTGGCTGAGAAATACACAGTGTTGTCAGGATTGGAGGTGTGGGAGACAGGAATAGTCAGGGAGTTATTGACTATTATTTTCCCGGATATCTCTCAAATCTTGCTAAGCTTGGTCCTGTTTGAACCTGAGACTTGTTTCCTCACTGGAACTCAGTTATAAAGTCACATTCATGTGAAATACTACTAGAAGGAATGGTGTGATACAGGGGGCAGGTGAAGAAAGAGAAAACTGAAATTTATTTAGCACAAACTATGTACTAGGCTATCTAGCTATCTAGTTCATAGCCATGACAATTCTCATTTTTTAAAATTCCAGTTTTACAAATGGGAAAACCAAAGTTCAGAAAAATTAATAATTTGCCCATGATTTTATAGCTAGGTTGTAGTAACTACAGAAATTGACCCCAGGTCTTTCTGTCTCTAATGGCCATGCTTTTTTCTCCTTTGCCACAAAGACTTTTATATAAAGGCTAATAAACAGAGACTTGAATGAATTTTTTTTTTCCATCAGATACTTCATTCAAACAGGAGGCTATCAGGAAATTGCATAGGCTCTTTCTCCTCAGTCCCAAAATATGAGAGAAATTTGGAGTAGCCCTGCCTGGATACAAAGGGGTTTGTGGTTGTGAGGCTCATTCCATTCAAGACATCTATAACTCTCTGATCATACAGATTTTTTTTTTTTTCAGGATGGACAGAAAAGCAACATTTTGAGTGACTGTCACAGAGGAGCTGTTCCCAGGGGACATGCAGTGGGACTTTGTATCTGCATGTTCCCTCTTGGTCACTTTCCCATCCAAACCAGTCTGTGTGAGGTCCCCTTTAAGTGATTTGCAAGGCAGCATAGAAAATAAGGTGTGTGTGTATGTATACATGCACATACATGTATATGTACATGTATATGTGTACACATGCAAATGTTCCCACACACTAAGTACAAGATCTTGGATGCCAGGTAGGTCTGATTTCCAGATCTTTTTTTTTATGCTTCATGCCTTTGGGAGAATTGCTCTTAATCTCTGTTGCTTTGTAATAATTATGAGGATGACTATTATAAAATGAAGTAGTACAATACTAACACTCATTTTTTCCTAGTAGGAAACTTCCTCCCACATTTTTCTTAGTGTTTCTTTAAAGTAGGCTTAATAAGGAACTAAAAGCTCAACTTAGACATTATTTATTTTTCCTTGAACTTCTTCCCGGGTGCTTGCAACTTTCACCCAGACAAGAGCAGAGCGCTGTATATACCTCCATCAGTGGTGCCATGGTCACACTGAGCTGTGATTCTCTCCTTCACTAAATTGGGAGTGCTCATATGTATAGTACACATGTGACATTAGATATGTAGATACAGATATTACTGTGTCTGATACATAGAGGTGCTGAATAAATATTGAATAAATGGGTTTACTTGACAATAGGAAGCCAGTCTCTCCTAACAAAAGTAAAAGAAAAAGAAGAAGAAAAATGAGAGAAGAGTCCCTTCAATCACATTTTAATCTATTGCAGTTCTTTGATTTGAGCTCTCCAGATATTGTAAATAAGGGGGGCTGGGTGGGGAATCTAACTTGCTGTTGGGAACTTTCCTTCAGGAACTATATATAGCAGGCAGAAATGGATTATTAGGGGGGCAGAAATGAGCATCCTTGAATGGTCTCATGAAAGAACTCCTGTGGTTTGATTTTTGCATACTCTGTTTAATACCTCTCAAGACTCATCACCTCTCAAACATCCCTAACTATGGGTCCTATTTGATCCTGAGTTCATTCGCTCTTGACTCTATAGGCAAAGTTCTGGCTTTTTACTCAAGACAGGATTAGTAGTCTGTTAGGGAATTTTGAGTTGCCGTGGTTGCTTTTCTCTCTTACTGTGAGTAGAGTGAATAGAAGGAAAATCTGCTCAGCATTGCTAAAGTGGCCTTCGGTACTGCTGATAAATACTGTTGTAAATCATTTCTGTCTTACTATGGCTATCTTCCTCCTTCTTTCTTTCCTTCCTCCATTTCTTCCTTCCTGTAATAATTTGCAGAGTTTCTGCCTTGGTGCCAATTTCTAACAGAATGTCATCATAGTCTGTAATTTACATGGAATGAAAGCCCCTTTTGTAGGAGATTTCTAAGTGGGAACTGAATATCCACCTTCATAAATGATTTAACCTAGACTTCCTATGACTCCCCAGGCTAAAGTTCGTAATTTTACTTTTGCCAAATTTCCACATCAAAAGATTTACTCTAATTAGGATCAGAGAAGAAACAGGAGGAAGGTATAAAAAGATAACCTCCAGGCTCATTTCTTCTGCAAATTCAAGTCTACTTAATCCTATTGGCCTCATGAATTCTTTATTTATTGTAGGAACCTAGACGGTTAAAAATGTCTAACTATTTCATCACAGTGTTAGTCATAATCTTGAATAATTAGAGACCATCTAAATGTTTCACACTGGGTGATTTCGTTAAACAAATCATAGTGCATTTATATAGTAAAATATTACACAATCATTCTAAATCACATTGCCAAAGATCATTAATGACATGACGAAGAGGTTGTGGTATAATTATAAAAACTGTATATCCAGTATAACACAATTTCAATAACACATACAATAAGGACCAGAAGTAAATATACCAAGAATTTAAGAATGTTATAGGAGATTTAATTTTTTGGCTTTTTTGTTTTGTTTTGTTTTGCAAGATTTCTTCAATGATATTTTAAATTTATAATCAGGAACAATCCAATAAACGTTATTTTTCAAAAGCAAAACTATTCATCCCTACTTATACAGAAGAGTTACTCAAAAAAGAAAGGCGACAAATATGTACTTGGGACTTTCTTATACATCCAGAGCCTCCACTACTAGTTCAAATTGTGCTGAACTTAAATACATTCTTTTTGCCTGGAGCCAAGAGGGCAGCCAGCTTTGTTTTCTGGTCTGGAGAGCTAGGGCAAGTTTGGGAGAAGCATTGACCCAAGTCCTCATTCTTTTTGTCCAGGAACATGGCATTTGTAGCACCTGCCCTGCAGAAATTGTCATCATGGAATTCTCTTTCCTTGCTGTGTTTCCATGGAAATGCTGCAGTCACTGGGCTTTCAAAATATCCATTTTTGTTGTATAAATATAAGTCAAGTTAAATAAGGAATGTGGCCAAAGTTACCAACCTCTGCTCTTTATTAGACAGCTTAATTAAATACCCATTTCTAATTGTTTCACCTTGTGGAATCATTCTGCCACACTATTTCCTACTCAAATAGGTACAAACACACCACAGACACTCCTATATACACATGTTCCTCTACCCAGCAACTCTGGAACCAAAACTAAATTGGTCTTCAAGAGGGGTGATGGCTTTAAGAACAAAAATAGCCTCATCCTCTGTTTTGCTTGCTCTACTTTTGTACTGTTTATTTAAGAAACAAGCAGGTGATTGATGCCCAGGAAAAATTATCTTTTCAAAATGAGGGAAGAGGAGGTTCCCCATGTGGATATGGTGTGCCTTTCAACATCCTTAAGGATTGTTGATACCATTATTGTTAATCAATTGTTGTCAGCACAATGGCTGCCCAAGCTGTGCAAATGGAACAGCCAATCAGCCGGAGAAAGTGAAATAAAATGACCTCTTTCCTTAACCACTCATCTGTAAGCCTCGTTATTTTTCTTACACACCTCCTAGGCTCTTTCTCTCTTGTCTCCTTCCTTCCTGTCTTTTCCAGTTGCCTTTCTCAGGCTGCCCCACTATGCAAGCAGGAGAGGGTCTGTGTGCTGGCCCTAGCTGAACTCACTGGTTCACTGTTAGAGCTAATCTTATGTAGGGCACGGAAAGGCACCTTTAACTGTACCCCTATCAAGGTTCTAGAAATTCTCAAATTGGACCCATTCTTTTGGATGTAGGTATTTTTGGCCACAACTGTATGTGTTTTCTGTAAGAAAGAATGCACAAAACCATCTACATGTATATATCAGCATGGAGCAAGCAACCATTGCCAAGAAGAAAGCAGGACCCTAAAAGAAGGGTCATAGTACACATATATTTTGATCAGGAAGAGAGGGTCTGGAAATGGCTGAAACATGGGATTTTTTTTTTTCTGGGGAGAGGGTGGGTTGATGGAGAAGGTACAGTGCTCTAATGTTAAACCTTAGATAAGCAGAAAGGAAAGTGGATCACCCATGGGAGAGAAACCAATGCGGAAGACAGTGGGGAAAAAAACACACGTGGTTGCTGCTGCCTCACTCGCTCCATGATTTCACCTAATTAGTTCCAGCAAACATCGGCTTGTAGTAGCTTGACAGAAAAGATTGTTCTGGCTGGATCTCACTGACTTCTTAATAATCAGTAAAGTAGTAGCAGAAGTGTCCCTCTAATTTAGACTTTTTTCAAAACATGTTTTTCAGGGCTAAATCAGAGGAACATACATAGAGGAAACCTATGGGACATTGAGAGAGCTAGAAAAATTACAGTCTATTAAATGGTATATTGACTCTACTCATGGTTTAGCGGCACCAACTTTTATTTCTATCTACCTTGTGGTGCTAAGCCTCAGAGGTGCTATTCAAAGTTATGAGCTTGCAATTTAAGTTTGCTGCCACCAGGCAGTGAGTGTGTGCCCCAGGTTCACAATTTCACCTCTCTCTCTTTACATCTTTTTTCTTTTAGAACTATCAAGACTTTTTAGTTTCTAGGCTTTCCTCGGTTATCCTGAGACAAAGTGACAAAAACAGAATAGAGAGGCCCAGCCCAATCTCGTATCTTAAAGGACCAAATTCCATGTGGATCTTATACAAACTCCAAAATGAAGGAGTACTTCAAACTTTCCCTCTGCCATCTAGTGGGAACTGGAGATGGCATGAAGCAAAAGTATCTTTTTTTTTTTTTTTTTAAAAGACAGAGTCTTGCTGCTCTGTCACCCAGGTGGAGTGCAGTGACACAATCACAGCTCACTGCAGTCTTGACCTGCTGGGAACAAGCAAGCAATCCTCCCGCCTCAGCCTCCCAAGTAACTGGGGCTACAGGCGTGTGCCAACACATGCCCAGCGAATTTTTGTGCTTTTAAGAAATTTTTTTTAATAGAGGCTGGGTCTTACCATGTTGTCTAAGCTAAAAATATCTTTTAAATGTAATAATATGTAGCACTGATACAGTATTGATTATATGTCAGATACTGTTGATAAGTAAGATAGATAATATATTTGTGTATACATACACATATATCAACTTATTCGTAATCTTTATCACAACTCTCTGGGAGGAAAGCACTGTTATTATCCCCATTTTACTGATGAGGAAAGCCAAGGTGCAGAGAGAATAAGAAACTTACCCAAGATTGTATAGCTAATATGTGGTAGAACTAGGATTTGAAACTTTTTTTTTTTTTTTTTTGGAGACAGAATCTTGCTCTGTTCCCCAGACTGGAGTGCAGTGGCACCATCTCAGCTCACTGTAGCCTCTGCCTCCTGAGTTCAAGCAATTCCACTGCTTCAGCTTCCTGAGTAACTGGGATTACAGGCACCTGCCACTATGCCCAGCTAATGTTTGTATTTTCAGTAGAGACGGGGTTTCTCCATGTTGGCTAGGCTGGTCTCAAATTCCTGACCTCAGGTGATCTGCCCACCTTGGCCTCCCAAAGTGTTGGGATTACGGGTATGAACCACTGTACCCAGCCCCTGAAACTCTTAAAGACTATGCTACACTGCCTCTCTGTACAATAATTTTTCAGAGAATCCATCATCTCTTCCCTAAAGACTTAAATACACTGAGGAAATGTGTTTTCTCTCTAGACAAAACTACAGCCAGAAAATATGAAGTGGCATTAAGCTATCATTATTAATATCCTGTACTTCCTGGTTTTATGCTGATTTGAAATTAGCATATTCACACTTACAGCAACATGTATCCCAGCTTATATGGTCTGGAAAACTTGTTTGGTGTTTTATTTGGAAAGAAAATAAACTGAACTAATTACAACCAGATTTGCAAGCTGATAAATGTGAGGGTTGCTGAATAATAATTTGCATTCCCTATAGCAATCAGCATAATGCTATAGGCTTAATACTGCTGTAAGTTTATTTAAAGCATTAATAATAAGGAAATAGTTCAGTCCTCACAGTCTTTGAAGTGAGCAGGGCAAATCTTGTTCTTCCCATTTTGTAGATAAGGAAACTAAGACTCAGGAGGTTACTCACCTGTACAAAAAGGACATTCTTTACACTTTCTTATTCACGGCCTCTAAAACTTATTAATCTTCCTGTTAACCTCTTCTGCTGCATCTAGGGCTTCTCTATCTAAGGAGCAAAGAATAACTTGTCCAAAATCTTGAAGACTATTTTTGTCTCTATTTATTTTTTTTATCTTCCCTTATTGAAAAGGCCATGCTGTAATTTACCATACTGAGAACCAACTCGATGAAATAATATTCTTGAGGTAGACATTTACCTATGTTTTTAACAGGGAAGATTTTAGGACGTTAGAACCAGATGGAAATTAACCAATTTATTTCGTGCTTTCCACAACCTACTTTACACATGATGTCATGGAGATCGAAAGGTATAGTGATTTGTGCAAAGGCACCATGAGTAATGGGAGGAATAGAAGCCAAAATCTGCATCTTCTGACTCCATCTATCAATTTTCTCTCTCTACTAGCTTTTTTCCTGGTAGAGCCCTGAGCTTATCTTTCCTGCTGGTCAGGTGAAGACTCCTGGTTTCAGAGCAAACACTAGACTCATCTTCCCCTCTCTCATTTATGAAAATTCTCAAAGTAGTCAAAAGTGAGCTCTCTGGCAGGCCACTGGAGATCTGTATTCAGTATGATGAGGAAAAGCTATCAATAAATGATTTTTCAGTAATTCAGTTTTAATTCCTCAACATTTCCAATGCTTATTTTGTTCAAAACACTGTACTTAGCTCTTTTAAAGTTATCTAGCCAGTAATACCTAGTTGTATTTTATCATCTTGAATATTATGGGAAAATGTCTCTTATATTTATTGAAATTAAGATAAGCCACCGTCTTTAGCATTCAACTTTCTAACCAATCTAGCAATTTTAAAAAGAACAAAATAGTATGGGATATGTACAGAATATGCGCAGTTAATGTGCATTTAGTTCTCATTGACCACCACATTCTTTGTGTATTTGCAATATCATGATACATTTCTAGGAATCAATGTGCACAGAGCACATTACTCCCTTTCCTCCTTTCTGAAAGAGGAAATAATATTCGTTCATTCTAGTCTCCTGTTCTTCCTAGTGGTGTCTCAAAGATGACTGATCTCCTTGCTCTAAGACCACACCTGTAGGTTTCCCTGAACCACAGGGAAGTTAAGCCAGGGGTGATTCCTGTCTTTAGGGACTGTCAACACCAATGGAGTAAACTTAGCAAAGACTGATGATGAATATAAATGTAAAAACACAAAATGACCCATAGGTGTGCTGATCAGAATGGCACTGACTGGTTGAGAGTAAGTTGGGTGATTCCAGTCTAGCTACCTTGCCCTCATCCCAGCCCTGGCCTCTCCCATCTTCCCTGAGTGGAGTCTCTGCTCTCTCTCTACAGTTGTGGACATGGATGGAAGACCTTCAGAAGGAGATGTTGGAGGATGTCTGTGCAGACTCTGTGGATGCAGTCCAGGAACTGATCAAGCAGTTCCAGCAGCAGCAGACCGCCACTCTAGATGCCACGCTCAATGTCATCAAGGAAGGCGAAGACCTTATCCAGCAGCTCAGGTCAGCGCCTCCCTCCCTGGGGGAGCCCAGCGAGGCCAGGTCAGCATGGGCAGAGCTTTCCAGTGGGAAATGCCTCGGGCTAGACGTGAGATAAGTCCTGTCCCAGTCTTGACTCAGCAAAATCTTGCTTTGTGGTCTTGTGTGAGCTTCGGTTTCTTTATCTGTAAGATGTAAAAATGCCTGCACCATACCCAACTTGAGTCTAGAATGAAATAGTAAATGGAAAAACTTTAATGTTTCAAAGCATTATTTATCATTCAGGATGTTATTCAGCCATCAGTAAGTAACATAAATACAACAAAAATTAACAAAAGACAAAAAAAAAAAAGTAATAAATCTTTAAGAATTAGGGCATGTTTGCTAAGGCAGAGAAATAGACATTATGGAATATAGTGTTATCTGTCATCTGGTCTTAGGCTGAACTCTGACCTCCAGTGCCCCAATCAGCAAAATCAGATCATTTTGCTGATGTTTGACTTTGGACCCATGAAGACGCAGAAAAAGTGTGGTGGTGTCCTACCAGTTCCCTGTTACCCAATTATGACCTTTTGCCATTCCTTGCTGCCCAGAAAATAAAACTCCTTCTGCATCAACCTAAACAAACATAACTAAGGAGACAGATCCTGTCTAAAACTTTTCATTTGTTTAGAATTACCCAGGCCATTGCCTCCTTTCTATTGGCATCAATATCTAATTTTCTGTCCCTGTCAAGGACACCGGCTCCTTAGATAAAGTGTCATGAGGCCTTAGGCAAGCCCTCAGCAACCAACCCCATGCCCAGGTGCTGTATAAATAGGATTTGATGGTGCTAATGATGCCTGCCCACAGGGACTTGTTCCTATCCCAAAATCACTGAGTGCTGGGACCTCTGCCAGCTCTGGACAGAAATAATCTCATCAGCAAGTCCCAGGCCAGCCTTAGGGCCTGAGGGAATTACGTCAATTGGAGACGGTTTTTTTCACCCATACCAGTTGTCCAATTAAATAAACAATGAGAAATTACCTTTAGAAGGCCCTGGCATGTTTTTCTGTTGGAAATTAATAATTTCTATTCCAAACATGCACATGAGATGCTCCAAGTCCTCTTATTGCATGCTAACAAGACAGCCTCTTTTCCTTCTTCCCCTAATTCATCTTCATGAATATATAATACATGACAGCTTTGTCTGCCTCCCTAGGAAACTCCACTGTCATTTGCTTCTGAAGAGAATTCCAAATAGTGGACAGTCATTTAACCTCTCTGGGCCTCAGCTGCTTTGGCTGTGTAATTAAGGGGTTCACTCTAGGAGTTCAGGCAGCTCTAGAATTTTATGATGGCTTTGTGTTATCTATTCAAATACTTTTCACAGGCTTGACTGGCTTCACTTTCTGTGGGGCTAGGCCTATGGAGATGCCACTCGTTCTTAACAACTGTAAACCTGCACAATGCCTAAGGGCATAAGGCTACTTGATGATGGCAAAGGCAACAATGTGTGTGATGCCTGCTCTGCAAGATTAAAATTCCATGGGTTTCAGAGAGTACCGTAGGCATATGACCGAGAGCCACTGGCAACCATTCATTGTGCCAGTAACCTGACTCTAACCTAGGCTCCCCTCCCCGACATCAAAGCAAGTCAAAGAGAAAAAGAAGTAAATGGTGCTTAGTGGGCATTGGCAGGACACCTCACACACACCAGAAACATCTTCCCTAGGTCTTCCTGACTTTTCTGACACTTGTCACTAGAGCACCTAAGGGAGATTTTACATCTCTGTGATTCCTAGTGAGTGTGACACGGACATAGTGCCGCATAAAATGGTCCAAAATCATTCTCTTCCTTCTGGAAGATGAATGATGGAGACAGACTGAGAGGAACAATCCAGGAGAATAATCATATCCTCCCAGCAGCAAAGCCCTCAACAAATACATAGCAGATAGCACTGAGTATATCTCATGTTCTTTTCATGCCTGGGGATGTCCGTGCAGTTGTAGGAGTAGAAACTGTGCCTGTATCACGACAAACAGGCCAGGGTGAGGAGGCAGGAATTGGGAGCCCTCTGAATGGTAGACAGAAGGGTGCTTGACAAATTAACCTTATGCCATCTTCAGAAACAGAATGAGCTCAGATACCATTGCTTCTGAGACAAACACAGGCTGAAAGAACATGGCTTTCGGAAAGCCTGCTGATAAGATGATTGGAAATAAATGATTTTCCCCTTGTCCTTTGACTCCTTAAGTTGTATGAGAAGCTAAGATGTCACAAGATAATGAATGTGCCAGTTTATTTCAAGTTTTAGGGCTCTAGCTTACTCAAGGCCCTATGGAATCTAAACTTTAACTTAGCTTCCATCATTTTCCTATTATAGTTACCACCACCTCATTTTGCCGAGCAAATCAATCTGTTTATCTCTCGGTTTCCCTCTACAAGGCATCACCTCTCCCTACTACATTTATATAGACTCTGCCTTCTCAGAGGAGGCTACACCTCCTCCTGTTACTTCACTGTGTTTCTCCATTTCTTCAAACCCCTACATCAAAACTGTTTGCAGCCTTTGTTGGTTGTCCCAGCTTCTTAGGATCTAGCCTTTACTCTCCTGTTCAGCACTTGACACTTCACTTGTGCCCTTTCAGGAGTAATATTCATCCATACAACATGTTACTGGTCTTAGTTCATGTGCACTCTTATTTAACAGCAAACTGTGAAGTGGGCAGGGCAGAGATTATTAAGTCCACTATTATTGAGTCCACTTGACAGATAAGGGAGCTGAGGCTCAGAGAGGTGATTTCTCAGGACCACCAGCCTAAATATATCAGAGCAGAGACCTAATTCAGGTTTGCAGGCTCCAGATCCTATGCTTTCCTAAGTATAGCCTGAGCCTGTTTAGTATAATAACACCAGCCCATAACTTTAGCATAGCTTTATAAAGTGCATGCTTACAATTTTGGCAACCATGACATCATCTGTTTTAACAAAGAGTCTGTGAAGTAAAAGCAGGAAGATTTTTTAAAAATATGCCTTTAATATGTTTGTCTGTATGTATTGTGATAGATGTATGTGTGTGTATGTGTGTGTTGAAACTATACATATTAGACTACATATAAGTGTGGAACCATTCCATTTCTCTAATATTTTATGCCTTTTAGAGTCCTTTCTCATACATTGTTTCATCTTATTTCTTTCACAAGTCTGCTTGAGGAATAGGAGAACAACTAGTCTTGGAAATAGACTTGTGAACCCAAAACAGGATGCATATAGCTTTGGTTCACTCATTAAGCAGATAGCATCAGGCTCACAGCAGGAGTTTGATAAATGTCTGTTGATTGAATGACTCAACTGATTCACATCTACCTTGCTCAGATGAGGAAGGTCCCCCTCCTTCTCTGTCACTTTTAACATGGAAAGGCCTCTCCCTCCCTTTTTCTCCCCACTCTGCCACAGGGACTCAGCTGTGTCCAACAACAAAACACCCCACAGCAGTTCCATCAGCCACATCGAGTCGGTCCTGCAGCAGCTTGATGATGCCCAGGTGCAGATGGAGGAGCTGTTCCATGAGCGGAAGATCAAGCTGGACATCTTCCTGCAACTGCGCATCTTTGAGCAGTACACCATTGAGGTAGCGGGGGGGGGAGCAGGACGGGAGGTGGAGAGGGGCCAAGAGGTGCTTCCTGGCCAAGGGCACTGCCCCAGGGACAGGGCAGTAGCCTAAGGAAATTAGAGCATCCAGCATGCATTTTTAGAACACAAGAAATTCCCAGTCCACCACGACATGTTCCTTCCAGTCCTTCTCATCCCCTACTGCCGAGCAGAGCCCCTCTAGTTTACTTTCTGTCTGTAGATTACTTTCTTGAGAAGGTTTTTTGTTTGTTTGTTTGTTTTGTTTTGTTCTGTTCTGTTGAGATGGAGTCTTGCCCTATTGCCCAGGCTGGAGTGCATTGTCACGATCTTGGCTCACTGCAAGCTCCATCTCTTGGGTTCAAGCGATTCTTCTGTCTCAGCTTCCAAAATCGCTGGGATTACAGGCATGTGACACCACACCTGTCTAATTTTGTATTTTTAGTAGAGATGGGGTTTCACCATGTTGGTCAGGCTGGTCTTGAGCTCCTGACCTCAGGTGATCTGCCTACCTCGGCCTTCTAGAGTGCTGGGATTACAGGCATGAGCCACTGTGCCCAGCCAAGAAGTTTTTTATTGCTATCTATTAGAGTCTTACTTGGCATTTTCCTGAAATACCATGGAGCTGGTAGTTTGATGATTGGAGTAGAGTCATTGAATTTCACAGCTTTATGAATGGGTAGATGTTAAAATTAGGTGGCCTCCTTAGAGCTGATAATATAAATCATGCATCAGATTCAATCACACAGCAGTTAAGAAGCCAAGCACCACAGGAAGGGGAATATGTATCTGCAGTTTGATTTCTACCTATTAAGAAAGTAAGCCTGTGCTAAGACCATTTGTTAGTTCTTCTCATAAACTCCTCAGTTTATTTTCGGAAGGTTGGAATCACATATTCTGGTAAATTTATGTCCCCTTTATCATACCAATTAGTAATGTCTTCTCTTACATAATTTCCCCCTTTTAATATTTTCTACTTTGAAACTGTAACTAAAGCCAGGCCAATAGGGTTTCTGTGGTATAAGGAATATCCAACATCAGGCACTTTTTCCTTTTCAGGGATGGCAAAGTGTTGAATTAAAGGCATGTCTTCTCTTCGCTCCTGGCTGGTATGGTAGGAGGAAAAACCAACTTTCCACCCACCATTTCTTAACTTTGTTTTCCATTCTAACCATCTCTCTGGAGTTAGGGCTTCTGGGTTTCTGGAGAGTGATCTTCCCAATAATATCTGCGGAAACTTCAGTGAAACAGCTTTGGAAGGAAATTTTTTTTTTAAATATATTGAAAGCTCCAATATCCCATCCTAATCCAACTCAATACAAGAGACTGTCTTGGGAACAGCTACCCTTTGCTTTAATCCTGGGTCCAAAAATGTTCATATTGAGAATCTGAAGTGTAAAAGAAAAGCAATCATAAAGGTATTCATCTTTCTATCTTTTACTTTCTTACAAGCACATCTGTACCTCCTGCCCCCTTGGGAGAACTTGTAATTTCTTGCTTAAAGACTTCATGTTCTAAAAGATGCTTTCTGGACAGGTCCTGGAACAAAGGAGAAGTTAAGCCTTTAAATCTAGATCTTAACTATCCTTCCAACTGATTTCATAACCTTACGTGAATTTATTTATACTTTTTATTTATTTTGAATGTACTCTCAGGATTTCAGGTGGCAAGTAGTACCAAAACATGTTTTGAAAAACGATCAAAATGCCAGTGGGAAAATAAAAATATTGACATGTAGTGAAAAGTGTATGTAGTGAACATTTTAAAGGCAGGGTAACAAGGTAATAAAGAGGTAAAAGAGAGGGTTTGGGTCATTATTCTTTAGTAATTTGGATTGAGATGTACAAAAATAAATACAGGCTAAGTTGATTAAAGTAGCCAGAGGCACTCCTGCAATCATTCCTCAGCTCCATTTTGCCCCCTGGGAGTGAATATATCCGTGGAGAAATTATGTTAGCAGGTTTGGTGGTTTTGCTGTTGTACTTCTTATTTACTCTCCTGTCATTCTGGGTCTGCTTCAAAACATGCTTAAGGGGGAGGAAACAATCTGAGGGTTTGGAATAAGTTTTATTTGAAAAGATGGCTGTGGCCTGGAAGTCAGGGTTGCTGGTTCAGTGCTGGAATGGGTCAGTTAGCTTCGCTTTGACGTCGTCTATGCCCCTCACATCAGCTGGGGGCATCATAAGGGTGTCTTTGCTTGCATCGATTCTAGACAAATCCAGTTCCACTCCTAAAAAACAATCTAAAACATATGGAGAAAATATCCTTTAAAAAATGTGGGTTTAAGTCACATGCATTAAAATTGATCTGGTTTAAAGGTTACGAGAGAGGAACTTGACACTTAAATTATGGGGCCAAGGGTGATGGCTCACGCCTGTAATCCCAGCACTTTGGGAGGCCGAGGCTGGCAGATCACTTCAACTCAGGAGCTCAAGACCAGCCTGGGCAACATGGTGAAACTCCATCTCTACCAAAAATACAAGCAATTAGCTGGATGTGGTGGTGGGCACCCCTGGTGCCAGCTACTCAGTAGGCTAAGATGGGAGGATCACTAGAGCCCAGGAGGCAGAGGTTGCAGTGAGCTGTGATCACACCACTGCCATCCAGCCTAGATGACAGAGTGAGAACCTGTCTCAGAAAAAAATAAAAAATAAACAAATAGATTGTGGGATTTGCATTCTTTAGCCTTTGTATGTATAAAAATTCCTCTTCCCACCCTAAGGACTGGACAACAACTGGACAACCTGGTGTGCAGGCTAGCACGAGTGTGAGGGCCTCATAAAGTGAGGGAGAGAAAAATCATGATAGAATTCTGCATCCTCTGGTGTAGGCTATAACCGGATTTTAGAAGGGGTCTTATTCCCTTGTCTTGTGGGGGAGGCCCAAAAGCTTGGGGAGAATGCTACATCTAATCTTAGAACTGGAAATCCTGCCAAACCTATGAAAGTTCTGCTTTGAGTCAGATTGTCAGAAGTTATTTTTGAGGGTGTTGAGATTATTCAAATACCAGCTATGTCTCACTGTGGGGATGAGGAACAAACTTTTAGAGAAGCTTCTGAGTGTGAAACTGAGGGTGGTTTCTGTAACGAGAGGTGTGTTTATGCTGACATAAGCCAGGGCAGGGTCTGTGGTTATAGGACCTACAGTGTGGTTTCTTTCCTAAAGGAAGGCATTTGATAGACATGCTCCAAATTCCTCGGGATTACCGAACACTGGAGGAGGCCTGCTACCCTGCATCTGAGGAATCTAAGCATGACTCCTTACCCATATCACTGAGGGCCCAGATGAGCCAGTTACTGTAATCATTAGGATAGCATATAAGCGGCTGCACCAATCTCTTTTTACTCAGTAATAATGGTGCTCGCTTTATAACCTGGAATGAGATCATAGGGTGTGCCCACGTAAAGTGAAACATCCTAAATTTGTTAGTCAGATGTTCAAAACCAGGCCCATAGCTGGATTTCTAGTATATCTTCTTGGACTCCATGGAGACCAAAGTGACCTGTAATGGAACATGATGTTCTGTAATGTTTTTTTCCTGTTGGTTCAGCCTCCTTCTATGAAAGACATTTTATATAAACTAGTTATGATAGAAGAGACATTTCACCAAATACAAGTGTTCATTTTGTGATGGTAAGAATATGGGTGATTTTTTTTCTTATTTTTGATAGTTTCTTACATTTCCAAGTTTTATAAAATTAGGAAGGACAATCAGAAAGAAATGAAAAATATTTTTAGAAGCAAGAATAGTGGTCTCCGAACATTTTTGATTATGTACCTTCTCAATTTTTTTGAACTTGCAACCCCCTACATATAAATGTTTATTGATTTTTAAGTTATAAAAATGTTTGGTTACTGGCTAATAATTTCAAAACTCAACACGCTCTTGGGGAGAGGTTTAGATTTTTCATTAGAAGTTGTGGGTTCCATATTTCAAATAGTCTTCTGGTAATTTCCAATTATTTTTTCCTGGTTTCTTGAGAGATAGGATTAGATTGTCATTGTTGCCTTACCCCATAATGTGACTGACAGAGAATTCAAAGTTCTCTTGTGCTTTCATGATTAGTATTATCTTCAAACTGCAGTTTCTTTGCAGGAACCTCGTTAAACCATGTGTCTTTTTGTGAAGGTTAGTTTAGTTAAAACTAGATAGTAGATACATCTATTTAACTGAACAAATGAAAAAAAGCAATAATTTGAAATGTGTGGAAAGCAGTGAACAAATGAGCTACAGTCAGCCCCACAGAATTGTGACACTCCTACCTTCCCTGAGGAGCGCTCTTTTTCATGCCCTCCACAAAGCCATCTGCCATGTGGTCAGAGTGAGACTCCAGCACCAGTCTACTAATGAAAATCTTGGGAAATTTTATACACTTTGTATTGGCTTGATAAAATATATGTGCATAATATAATATATATACACATATATGCATATTTGTATCAAGATAGTTTTTCTATTATCAATAGATAATTTGGGGCATTTTCTGAGATGGGCATACTCATGTTGGAAAGCCTTAGAAATGGCACCAAGAAAGATAGATATTCTAGACAAGGGACTTTCGGAAAATATGGGCCACCTTTATAGTTTTTCTTTTAAATATCTGTGTAATTGCAAGCAAGGTGTGCTTAAGGCACTTGAAAGTTTATTGAGTAATTAACCTGAGTAGGGGATGATCTACCAATTCTAAATCTGTGGGATTCATGTAAAGCAAACCGGGGCCAGGCTAAGGCTAGGGAGAAACGGCATTCAAGGAAGAAACTTCTGCCTAAAGAAGATAAGCTGATTATAATTTACTGGTGGTCTCAACTCTTCAATTAGTTGCTTGCAGAGGCCCTTAGCATTTTATATTAGAAAGAGACCATTCAGTCAGCCTTTTACCTATATAGAAATTCAGTTCAGTAAACATTTGGTAAGCACCTACTTATGCAGCAAAAGCCATGTTGAACATTGAGGATGTAACAGGGAGACATAGAAACAGAGTCGTCATACAATTTAAGAATTCTATGATAGAGTCTCCTGGTTTGCAGAGAACACTGGAAGGAGCAGATACTTAGCCCAGTCAGGATGTCCATGGAGGGTTTCCCAATGAGGTTACTTCTAAGGGCAGGCAAAAGTTGGTGGCTAGGATTTGGCATCCCTGGAGGATGCCATCCAGCCTCTACCAGAATATCTCCAGAGCCCAGAAAGGGGCTTAGCAGGGAAGGGAGAAGAAAGGCGGGAGCTCACGATCTCACTATTATGTTGAACCAAAATCTCCACCTTTTACACTTCAGTCCTTGTTCCGCTCTCTGGAAAAAAAAAAAGAAAGAAAGAAAAAGAAAAAGGAACTAGTCTGCTCCCTCTTACTTGGGAACCTTAAAAATATTTGAAAATGCTTATCATAGTTTTCCTTTATCTGAAAAACGGTGAGATTGTATGAGTTATTTCTGCAATGCCCCCGACTCTAAATATTTTATTATGATTTCTCCTTAGTGTCAGCCCTCTGTGGTATATATCCCCTATGTTATTCATCTCTTTCTGGATAGGACATGGTCTCTAGCCACTGACTGTCTTGGTCACTGTCTGCTGAAGGGAGCCTGGCTCACATACAGGCTTGGATGTGTCCTCTTCAGAGCACTGGCTCTGGTGCAGCCCAGGAGATAGGTACCTTTTTAATGACTACATCACCTGTCTTGTCTAGGCTTTGCTTTCTTAAAAGCTCCTGGTTGTCATTTCAAAATAAGGGCTTCCAGTACACTGACTTAAAAAAAAACAAAAACAAAAACAAAAAAACCAAAAAACTTAAATGGCAGCTTTATATTTTGTCTCTCAAATTTAGTCTTTCTCTTTTCTTTTCTTTTTTTTTTGCACAGTTCTTCTGCCTGTGAAAATAGATGTAAATTTAACTTATTATTACTATCAATGTTGTAGCTGTTTGAAAAGTTGGGCAGGTAAGACAGGGCTGTCTGGTGCGTCACTACAGGCTCTTCTCTGGGGGACATAGAGCCATTAGTCTGCACAGTCACTGTTAGCTGTGGATCATCTAAGGGCCCATCATCTAGTCCAATTTTGCCACTTTTTCTTCCATAAAGTCCATTCGAGACTGCAAGGCCTTGCTGTTCTCCACGTTTGTAACATGTCACATCCACGAACATAGCAACTATATCAAGAAAGAAGCTAAGATCTATTTAAGGGCATCTTTGTGGACTCTTCCTAATGATCACTATCACATTTTCTGAATGTACCCCCAGAACCTTTGGGAAAAACATGTAGAATTAATACAATGAAGTAAACCTAATCCTCACAAAATATTTATTTCACAGTCTCTTCTAGACTTTTTGACAAATTAATTTTAGGATCACTGGGAGATTTTCCCTACTACGGTCCTTTAAAAAAAAAAAAAAAAGGATTATTCACACAGCTTTAGTATTCTGGTAGGTCACCTGTTTTCAGTAGAACTGTCAAAAATCCCTGCTGGAATGAATGTTCAGATTGCTCTGTAATGGGGTGGATCTGGGGCTGTGGACCTGAGCTCAAGTAACATTATCAAGGTTCAAATGCTGTATGCTCCTTCTTTCTGGTAAGGATGCAGTAGAAGGTGTTCAGCTTACACGGAGGGGAAAACATTCTGACACGCAAGCATAACTAGGTTCTAGAATGAGTGAGCAATATATGTTATAGGAGCTCTTCAACAAAAGAGAGATCTTTTAAAAGGAGAATAGAGTTCCACAAATCTCAAAATGATAAAAGGCAATGGGATGGACAAAATTATAAAAAGGAATGACCAAGATCCCTCCCAACCCTGTTAATTGACAGTTGTGATTATATCAGGGACCTCAGGGTTTTTTTTTTTTTTCGTTTGTTTTTTGAGACAGAGTCTGGCTCTGTCACCAAGGCTGGAGTGCAGTGGCACGATCTCGGCTCACTGCAAGCTCCGCCTCCCGGGTGCACGCCATTCTTCTGCCTCAGACTCCCGAGTAGCTAGGACTACAGGCACCTGCCACCACGCCCGGCTAATTTTTTTGTATTTTTAGTAGAGACGGTGTTTCACTGTGTTAGCCAGAATGGCCTCGATCTCCTGACCTCATGATCTGCCCACTTCGGCCTCCCAAAGTGCTGGGATTACAGTCATGCGCCACCGTGCCTGGCCAAGGACCTCAGTTTTAATCATGATGATAGAGAAGAAAAGAACATGAAATTGGCCATAAAAATTATCCAATTATCCAAATTATTCAACTGGTATAGAAATTAAGTAATTGAACATTGGAACTCATCAATTACAGCATTTTTGCAATATGTTCTCACATTATTTTGCCAAAAATTAAAAACAACTGAGTGGATTTCATTACTTCCAAGTCCCTTTTCTTTTCTGGAAATTTGTTACAATATCCCCAAAGGTCTTTAGCTATTTAAACAAATATTTTAGCTCTTCAGAGAGATTATACATATTACTAAAACAGGGAAATGCTATGATAACTTTAAAATAATCTGCTTTAGAATTCACTAATCTTATCATTTTAAGAATTGATTAACAGAGAGGAACTCAACATTATGTTGGACAAGAGTAAATGACCATGGTACTTTAGCTAGTTTATTCATCGTGGTAACCTGTATTGATACATTATATAGATAAAATAGCTCTTCCCACGCAATGAGATGGTTTCTTCAGCTGCAATATGTCTTTCCCTCTCAGCCAGCATTTGTAGGCCAGTGGAGAGTATTTGTCTTCCACTTTCCTCGTCTTCACAAAAATAATGATGTCATAAAACAGAAAGATGCTCATTTTGCAATTGACAACGCAGGTATGTCAATGGCATCCCATCACAATGTAATACCATGGACCCTCCCTTTCTTCCTAGTGGTAGTTGGAATGAGATTGAATCTCAACATATGCAACATATATAGTGTTGATTAATGTATATAATCACCTTTGCTGAGAGACAGTAATGCTGTGATCAAGTGTGTAGTATTTTGAGTTAGACTGCCTGGGTTTGAAACCTGTTTTACTGCCTTTACTAATGGTTTGGCCTTAGGCAAATTGCTTTGCTTTTTTTTTTTTGAGACAGGGTCTCACTCTGTCACCCAAGCTGGAGTGCAGCAGCCTGATCTCGGCTCACTGCTATCTCTGCCTCCTGGGTTCAAGTGATTCTCCTGGGTTCAGGCCTCCAGAGTAGCTGGGATTACAGGTGTGTGCCACCATGCCCAGCTAATTTTTGTATTTTTAGTAGAGATGGGGTTTCACCATGCTTGCCAGGCTGGTCTCGAACTCCTGACCTCACGTGATCCACCTGCCTCTGCCTCCTAAAGTGTTGGGATTATAGGCGTGAGCCACCACGCCCAGCCGGGCAAGTTGTCCTTGAAGCCTTGGTTTCCTCATTTGAGAAATGCAGATGAGATAGTATTTCCCAGCCTGTTGGGATACTGTAAGGATTTAATAAGTTAACATACAATATTTTTAGCAAAGCTCCTGGCAGTTAATCAGCACTTAATACATTGTAGTCAGCATTGTTATTATTATTCATAATATGTTTTCTTTTATATATATATTTACTTCCAGGTTTTAAGCAATTAAATATCCCTTCTTATTCTTTCTCATTGTTTCTCTTCTGATGTGTTACTGAGTCATATTAGGAGATCCCTGAATGTTTATTCAGGGCACCTGCTGCGGGAGCCAAAGTCATTTGCTCTTGCCTTACAGAGACCCTGCCTGTGTAGGGAACAGATCACACTTCTATCTGCTGCAACTTAAGCCTCAAACCAAATTGCAGATGTGTCTCCTATTCATGACAAAGGCCTCTGGGGCCAGAGAATTCTATATGGGTTAATATTAGCTTTATACTGAGCAATCTGGCCGAGTTGGTTTTAAAAAAATTACTAAACTCTTTAAAAATATACTGTACTCTGCTCACTTCATCAGCACATACACTAAATTGGAGCGATACAGAGATTTGCATGGCCCCTGACGCACAAATATGTGAAGCGTTCCGTAGAAAATTTTTTTTTAAAAAAGAAAAAAATACTGGAGGAAGGCAGTGTGTTTTCTTGCAAGGATAAATTATGCCTGGCATTTATTTAAGGCCACAAACACACAATTTCTTGGTCTGCTCAAAAATATATAATTAATTTAAAAGGCTCATGTGAAGTGAAGAAAACTGAATTATGAGGTTTTGTTTGTTTGTTTTTGTTTTGTTTTGTTTTGTTTTTTAGAAGAAAACAGGAAGGGTAAAACTGGCACATTTCTTAAGTGAGAATAGTAAAAAGAAGGATACGCCCCAAAATCAATTCTTGGGGCAGCCCTATTGATGTAACACCATGGCTAAGAGCATTGGACTTGATCATTAAATGCTCAGCTTTGCCACCACCAGCTCTGAGACCATGGGAAAAACTATATGACTTCTCCGTGCTTTCATTTCCTCCTATAGTGCTATGAGGATTAAATAAAGTTGATCAAACACTTAACACACTGCCTGCCGCATGATAAATGCACAATACAAAGCAAAATGTCTTCTTCAGTCATACTGTCTTCTTCGTCATTATTGCCAACATCAAAACACTGATCTGAAGAAAGAACTACACAGTGAGATTTCCAGTGTTGCAGGTGATAAAAAGTTGAAGTGGGTAGACCATAGGAAGTGGGAATAAAAGGGGGGGCAGGTGAATTTTGATTCAGGCAGATACACATCAAAACATCTGGGGAAGAGGGATTATAGCTTTCTCTACACATAAATACTGGGGAATACCAAGAAAACAGGAGGAACCAATGGAGAGAGCTCTCTGAAAACAGAGCTCAAGGTGACTGCTAAACCAACTCCTATGAAGCAAATTTTCATGGCAGAACACTGGATTTGGTGGATCTCATCTAGCAGGAACAGCTTGGGCTTCTTTGTGAAGTGAGGCTTCTCATTTTCCATTTCCCACTGCCTCTTACCCTTTTTTAAATTTTATTTTGGCTCTGTCTCTGGTTTCCCTTATTGATATCTCAGAGTAGATAATTGTTAGAATAGAAATATTGCCAATGTATCTGTCAAATAAGTCATCATTTCCTAATTCTCCAATTAATTCAGGAGAGTAAGGGAGACAGAGGCCACTAGAGCAAGTGGGGAACTGAGCGGGCCAGGAGCTGAGACGGAGGTAACTGAGTGGAAGGAGAAAGCAAAATAGGTTGACTGAAAGTGGAATGCCCTCTGGGAACCCTGTGTTCCATCTTACATTCACTGGCTTCAGGCCCTAGTTTCTAGCCTGAACAAATTCTCTCCAGATGGAGTTAAATCACTGAATTCACTCGCTGGCACGGGTTTTTCTTTTCAGTCTTGTCTCTCTGTATTAGCAAACTCACCCATGACCCGTGTTATTAGATAAGCCAGAGAAAAATATCTGGGTCTGGGTGTTGTCGTGAAGCTCTTCATGCCAGAGGGTTTACTCTGAAGGATGGTCAGGGCTTAAGCAGATTGGGAGGAAGGACAAGGGCATTTCAGGGCTATTAGACCAGTGAAGAAGGCTGGAGACAGCAGAACTTGCTCTTAGCATCAGCAAGTAAACCATCTGACTGGTTCATAACAAGAGCACAGGGTAAGGCTGGAAAAAAGGTTTGTTTATTAGCAGTAAGGTCAACTTCATGTTTGAAAACAACTATTTTTCTTTTTGAAAAATGGGCCCCTATTGTCTTCCAACCTTATGCCCCAGAAGGAAGATGGGGAGGAAGAACCTAATGAAAAAAACATTCCTAGAGGAAACAGAAAATACTTAGGAAAGAGAATAATTTAAATTCCAGTATACATTAAACACACACAAATCAGACTAGTTGAAAGCTGTGGGCATCAGTGCCTGGGGGAGAGAAGGAAGGGGAGTACAACAGAAAGAGGAGAGAGCCTGTGGACCCAGGGAGGGCAGCCTTAGGAGAAGGCCCTGGAAATTCCCATTCTCCAGGCTTCATAACAGACCTGGGTTCCTCAATTCAATGGTGTCAGGCGATGAGAGTGGAGGAGAGTAAGGAGAGGAGAGGAAAGAATATAGAAACACCAGATATAGAATCCTGGACATATTTCACATTTAGCTTAGATTAGAATTCCCAAGATCCCAGACCTCTGAGATCACTCTCTCAACTAAAGCCCTCTGACCTGACTCTGTTCTCCCTCACCAGGACCGTCGGCACCTTCTACTCCATAGATTCCTGGCTATGGGACTCCTTGGATCTTCCTGCAGCAAATAGATACCTCATAGACTCAGTTTCACAGAAACAAACAGAACCTAAAATTGAAAGAAAAGGCAGGCTCTTCCTTTCATGCTTGTTGTCTTAGTTTTATTCTAATTCCCCTTAGTTTGTAGGCCAGAAAATGGAGTAAAATTGTGGTTTGGGCTATTTTCCATATATTATCCAATAAAGAACTTACATCCAGAATATATTTAGAACTTTTACAAATCTACAATGAAAAAGTAATTAACTCAATTTTTTAAAAAGGGCAAAAGACTTGAAAAGACATCTTACAAAAGTAGATATACAAATGGTCAATAAACATTTGAAAATGTTCTCACCATTATGAATCATCAGGAAAATACAACTTAAAACCATAATGAAATAGCGCTTCACACCTCCTAGCATGGCTAAAATTAAATAGACTGATAATGCCAAATGATGGTGAGGATGTAGAGCAACTGGAACTTGAATACATTGCTACTGGGAATGTAAAATATTACAATCATTTTGAGGAACTCTGATGGTTCCCTTATAAAGTCGAACATACACCTACCCTATGGCCTATATGTAATTCCGCAGGTAATTATGCAAGAGCAATGAAAACCTATGTCCCCAGAAAGGCATCTATAAGAACTTTCACATCAACCTTATTTGTATTAGATAAACACTGGAAACAACCCAAGAATTCATTAGGAGGAGAATGGATAAGCACATTGTGGCCTATCTATACAATGGTACTCTATTCAGCTGTAGCAAGGAATGAACTACGCATGCACACAGCCACATGGATGAATCTTGATACAGCATGTTGTGAAAAAACCAAATGTTAAAAAAGTATATTCTGTATGATTTCATTCATATGAAATTCAAGAATAGGCAAAACTACATCTATGATGATAGAAATCAGAAATTGGTACCTAGTTGTGGGTTGGGGAGGGGAGGAATGGATTGAAAGGGGGCACAAGTAGGTTCTCTAGAGTGATGGAAAGGCTCTATAGTTTAATTTTGGCGATGACTACATGGGTGTATAAAATTGTCAAGACTCAGAACTGAATGCTTAAAATATGTGTATTTTGTATGTAAATTATACATCAGTTTTTAAAATACAGTAACGAAAAAAGATATTTACAGGCCTAGTTCTATAAAAACTGTAAAAGCCTATTTATGTTTTAAATTATGCTTTTTTTTTCTTTCTTTCTTTCTTTTTTTTTTTTTTTAAAGAAACAGGGTCTCTATCACCCAAGCTGGAGTGCAGTGGCATAATAATCGCTCACTGCAACCTTGAACTCCTGGGCTTAAGTGATTCTCCTGCCTCAGTCTCCCAAGTTGCAAGGACAACAGGTGCATGCCACCATGCCTGGCTAATTTATTATTATTTGTTTTGGAGAGACAGGGTCTCACTGCATTGACCAGGCTGGTCTTGAACTCCTGGCCTCAAGTGATCCTCCCACCTTGGCCTCCCAAAGCACTGGGATTATAGGCACAAGCCACTGCACCCAGGCTAAATTATCTTTTTAAAAATAATCTCTTTTAGTCTCATGAGTCTAACCCCATTCTTGAGTTAGACAATGAAGTACTTTTCAAAGTTGGGGCTACAACAAAAACCTACGTTGCCTGTCAACCCACTGGTTCCCGGATCCCCCAAGGATGCCCCGCAATAAGTAATGCTGGGTTTTCCTGCTGAGCTCAGCAGTTCTCTCAATTGACCTGAAAAGATATGGGGTGTGAAGTGAGAACCTAGGGCAGCAAGGGTGATATTTTCAATGTCCCCATTTCTGCTTCAAAGAGAGCAAGTACAATTTAACCTGTTTCTGTTTTGCTTGAAGAAGGGTCTTGCTGTTAGACAAAAATGAAATCCTGTGACCCAGACAGCAGCCCCTTGTGAGGGGCTGCTGGGCTTTCCCATCCCAGCACGTGTGCCCCAGCATGGGATATAAGAGCACCGCTCCCACTTGCCTCAGTCCATCGTCTGTCTCCCTGTGTCACTGATGCTCCTGGAGCAGCAGTTTTTTATAACTTGGAAGCTTATGCCATGTGGGAGCTGGTGTGAGACCCAGCATCATGAAAACCACTCAACTAAGGCTCTGGGATATATGCTTAGATGGCCTGGACCATCCTGGGAATGTGTGACCTGGAGTGACACTTTCCTGAGAAAAGAGGATGACAGTACACATGCTGTCACCTTCACAGGGGTGTCATGGAGGTAGCACGAGATAGCAGATCTGAAAACCACATTTACAGACTTTTAATTTTGATTCACACAGGTGGAGTTATCTAGTTCAGTCTTCTGAGTTCCTAGTCTGTGGATGATTGCAGAGATTGTAAAGGAAGTATAGGATTTAGTCCCCATTAGCAGAAAACTGAGAGTAGACCTGGTGAAGTCATGTGAGTTAAGGTGTAGAGAAATGAACAATTAGCAAGTTGCTATTAGGGCAATATTTCCATTCATTGCATGCTTTAGTATTCATTAGAATCATGAATGCCTTTCAATTGATTAAATCTGCTTGAATTTCTGGAGGTATGCTACACGTTTATATTTTGTTTAGTGTTTAGTCACTATTTTTAGGTGTCAACCTTTGTAATAGAAGGACAGGATGTTGCACAATACAACATGGGAACCAGAGTAGGACCCCTGGGTTTGATGGACACTGCTCTTTAACTGATTGTGTAACTTTGGGCCATTCACCAGGCTTTTCTAGCCCTCTGTTTCTATTTCTGAAATAAACTCACTACTTAATTTCTGAGAACCTCTTTAGTTATGAAAATTGTTACAGCAACCACGGTGGGATGGTAGACAAAGTCTTTGCAGTTAGTAGAAGAACTGTATCTGTCTCTGGCAGGTTAAATCACCCATCTGTCTGTGTGAGGGTCAACTTCCTCTTCTAGAAGATGGACCTGGAGATCTCCATCATGCCTGCCTCACTGGGTTATTGTGAGGATTGAACAGCAAGGAGTATGCAAAAACTCTATAAGCCATAATTCATAATATAAATGTTTGCTGCTGTTCCTTTTCTGTTGCTATAGGCATTGAAAAACCTAGAGAGCACTCTTGGAACCATGTATACAAGAGTGCATGGCAATGTTGCTTAAATAGTCTAAGGGTTGAAGAATTCCAAAGCAGAGACTTATCTGAGGGGTGGATTCATGAAGAAGGCTTGGAATTGTAAGTCTTAACCTAACAGTCTCTCGTGGACCTGGTGAGCCTGTGCTGACGACAGTGGTTCCCTCACAGGTGACAGCAGAGCTAGACGCCTGGAATGAAGACTTGCTTCGGCAGATGAATGACTTCAACACAGAAGACCTAACCCTGGCAGAACAGCGGCTGCAGCGCCACACAGAACGGAAGTTAGCCATGAACAACATGACTTTTGAGGTCATCCAGCAGGGACAGGATCTGCACCAGTACATCATGGAGGTCCAGGCATCAGGTGGGTGACCTCGCTCATTCTTCTGGCAGGGGAGATGATGAAAACAAGCATACCAGCTAGCCTACAAGGGGCACTGCTACATCGTTTATTCATTTTATTCCTACAAATACAAAGAATAGAGACTTTTACCCACATTAAAAAAAAAAAAAGAAAAAGAAAAAGAAAGGAAACGAGACCAGGTGTGGTGGCTCATGCCTGTAATCCCAGCATTTTGGAAGGCTGAGGTGGGTGGATCATTTGAGGTCAGGAGTTCGAGAGCAGCCTGGCCAACATGGTGAAACCCCATGTCTACTAAAAATACAAAAATTATCCAGGTGTGGTGGTGGACGCCTGTAATCCCAGCGACTCGGGAGGCTGAGGCAGGAGAATCTCTTCAACCTGGGAGATGGAGGCTGCAGTGAGCAGAGACCATGCCACTGCACTCCAGCCTGTGCAGGAGTCAGATGAAAAAAAAAAAAAAAGAAAAGAAACGGAAGCCATGAGAGCTGAAATAGTGTCCAAGGTTACCCAGTTAGGCTGTGCTCAAGTTGAGAATAGGGCCAGGGTCTCCTGGTCTGCAGAGAGAGTGAGAGAACTGATGATGGCAATCAGCACAGGTTCCTTTAAAAAATGGTAGCCTGGAAAAACAAACCAGAAGCAGTCAGACATTCATATGGATTGTATTCACATGTGTAGCGGTTTCCTCTTCTGCTCCTGACCCTTGCTGCCAGCATGCATTCTCTAGCCCTATCCTCTACTCCTAAGCTATCTCCTTGTCTCCTGTTCCTGCTTCTTAGTCTCCTCAATTTTTAATCAGTGGTCTTTGGGTGAGTATAAGTACTGATAAACATTTATGACAAGATCATGTAATTTTGTAACTTCTCAGAAAAACATGGCTGAGTTACTCAGATTTAACTTCTTTTCCTGCTCAAGATTTATTCAAAATTTATCTAACAAGTGAGTGAGTCCTTACTATTATACTTCCCACTCCCCAAGTCAGTGTTTGATGTTAGAATGAGAGAGCGCCATGATGATCCACTGGTCCAGAAGAAAAGAAGTCACATGGCTGGTCACATCCCAGGGGAATGCTAGAGCCCGTAACTCTACCTCCCAACCCACTCCACTGCCCTCCTACCCAGGTCCTTGTTGGCTCACTCTCCAGCACGAGGTAGACAGTGGACTAAGGCCATCAACTATAAAACGCAGTTGGGCCATGTCCCTGCTTATCCTGAAGGATATGGAAATCCTGAGATGTCGGGGGGACCTTAGCAGTCATACTGAACTTTAAAGTACTGTGTTTCTTTTGATGACCTGAAAGAGTAAAGACCAGCATTCAAAGGGACTTTACTCCTGACCAGAGGAGAGACAGTGTAGTAAATTCTGTTCACTTTTGTCAACATAGTCTGTCCTTGAATTTTCATCTGTGCTGTGAACAGACTGCATCTGAGACCCAGGCCTGTTCACAGGTGTGCAGCTAGTGCTCTGTGTAGTCCCAGGAAGGGCTACTCACCTTGCAGTCTGGGGACATTTTTTAAATGACACTGCCCAGGCCCCATGCCCTGATATTCTGATTTAACTACCTCTAAATGGAACTTGGGCAACAGCGAAAAGCTCCTCAGATTATTCAGCTGTGTGGCCAGGGCCAAGAACCACTGCTTTTAATCGTGATAATGAAGCCACAACAGCTGACATCTCCGGAATGACCTAGGATAGCGGCTCTCAAAATGTGATCCCCATATCAGCAGCATTAGCATCACCTGAGGATATGTTTGAAATGCGAGTCCAAGGGCCCATAACTGAACCCATTACATCAGAATCTCATAACATAAATGTTTGCTGTGGTTCCTTTGCTGTTGCTATAGGCATTGAAACAGCGCATACTCTTAAAGCCCTATACACAAGAGTACGTGGCAATGTTGCTTAAATAGTCTAAGGGTCAAAGAATTCCAAAGCAGAGACTGATCTGAGGGGTGGATTCATGAATAAGGCAGTGTTGCTTAAATAGTCTATGGGTGAGCAGAGTGTGGCCCAGCAATCTGTGGTTCAATTAGCCCTCCAGGTGATTTTGTGCACCGCTGACCTAGTATGTTGCTACTCAGTGTGGGCCCTGGGCCCGGCAGCACCAGCATCACTTGGGAGCAGATTAGGAATGCAAAATTGCTGGCCTTATCGCAGACTTGTGAATCTGAAAGTATATGTTAATGAAATCTCCAGGTAAATGGTGTGTACATTAAAAATTGGAAGTCAGTGTTCTAGGACATGGACTGTACCTTATTAGGGAAGTCGGGGAAACCATAATCCTTTCTCTGTGATTGGGAATCTTACCTGGACTCAGCATTTAGCCCCATGACCTGCCCTCATGGTACTCACTGTAGCTATCTATGTAGCTACGACTGGGAACCATAAGAGAATGCAGACACAGCATCTAGCAGAGAGACGGGCAGAGAAGCTATGCAGGGATGCTCACCCTTCATCTCTCATGGTGGATGTGTCCAGCAGGAAAAGGAGCCTTGTCTGCCTGGACACCTGCAGCACTTACTACCAGGGTGCTGACGTGACCCTGGGCAAGCCAACCTCTGTCCCAAGAGCCAAGTATCCATAGTAACAGAAAGACTACTGGGAGCTGGAAGTCCCTGAGGACTGCTTATGGCTGAGGTGGGCTGTGCTTGGCGTCCACCTAAACCATGAGGGCTGAGTGGGTGAAAACACCCCAGGCAGATGGGCTGCCCACCCTCACAATATCCTGTCCTAGAAATGAGCTTTGTCAAAAGAGGTTTGATTAGCCTCTTCAGCGCCTCTTACTGAGGCTGGCTGTTCTCCTGCTCCTACCACAGCTAGCTGTTCAGTCTGGCGTACACCATGAGGCTTTCAAGAGAATGAATCCAGGGGTTTTAGGAATGCTCACTCCCTGTCTGGCTGAATGCCTGGTTCTGCAGGGGAGGCATCTAACTTACCTCTGGGCTTAGGGAAACGGAGGGTAGATTCACACCAGAGCTGGAGGGCGGGGATGGAGTAAGAGGTGAGCCCAGGTGGGCCTTGACCCCCAATGGCTGAGGAATGTAAGACTTCAGAGACACAGGACTGAGGCAATAAATGGCTTGGGGAGTTACAGTCCAAATGGACTGTATTTGGACTAAAGGTAAAATAAACTGTGATCTTAGAAAAAGGACAATTAGCAATATTAACACTTTTGTTGGTCTTTAGTTCATGCTGAATAAGGGCTTATGCTTTGATTTTGTAGTAGCAAATGGAACTAGGGAATTTGTATATGCTTCTTTTCAAGTGTGAAGTTTCTAATATTGAGCCAGGCTCTGCTAAATCGCTCTGGTGTACCCACAACTCTAACCAAAGCAAAAGCCTTTGCTTAACATCAGGCTCAGGAATAAATAGGAACAATTTCTTAATTTGCTCATTGTTCTTTCCTCACTGTGGAATCATCTATTTGAGCCTCAAGTTGGGAGGTGGTGGGTTTTGCTGAAAGAAGTTGGGGGAAACATGCTGGCTGAATTCAAGGTCCAGTTCCACCACCAACTAGCAGTCTGATTTTGGAAGTCCCTTTTCTCTTTAGACTTTAGTTTCTTCTTCTGTCTAATGTGGCAGGCCTTGGTTCCTAAGGTTCCCTCCAATTCTCACTTTCCGTAATTCAGCCTAACTGCCCTCATTGGCCAGGCCATACTTCTTCTCTCCCATGAAATCTGACCATGCGACTGTTACACTTGACTCGAGGAGTAAGACAAGAGCAACATACCCTATGGATATGTTGCTTTTGTGATTTACTCAAAACATCAACTTCTCTCTTTATACAATGTTTGTAAATGAGAAATCTCTGGAGTCTGTTGCCATGATACTTAAAATTTACTTTGCCTGAGAAGAACCCAACCCCAATGTTTAATAATAAATAAATTCTTAAAATAAATTAAGTTTTGTGAGGCTCACTCTTCTCCTTGAGCGTAAAGGCTAGAATACAAAATCAAGAGGAAACCCTGGGTTGAAATCCCGGCCGCACCTCTTAGGACCTGAGTGTCCTTGTACGTGTTCACCTGTCTCTCTAAACCTTGCCTTCCTCTGAAAAGTAGTGATCTTCAGAATCCTTACCACATAGGGTCATGTGAGGATGAAGTGGGATAACACGGGAGGATGGAAAGGGTTCAGTGAAGCTTGGCGAGTAGTATATGTTGTACTCCTAGCACATGCTACATTCTGTTGAAGTTATTTGTGTTCCTGTAGTCAGCAGCATGAAGGAACAAATTATTTCTTCCCTCTTTCCATTTCCAGCATCTAGCAGAGCCAGTGTCTTGTGCCTAGCAAGTTCTTAATAGTAATGTTGCTGAATTAATCAAGAATGAACATCAATGTGGGTGGAACAGATGTTTTTTTCTTTCAAAAAGGAAAGAAAAAAAATCTGGGTTTTTAAATTATTATTATTATTATTTTCAACATGAAAGCTACTCTGGGGTTAATAGGAATGTGGATCTGAGGGGCTGAGAGGAGGGGAAGAAAAAACCTTGACATAAAACAATGGTTCTTAGCCTGGCTGTAGATTGAGAATCACCTGAGAACTTCTTAAAAATACCAATGTCTGGGCCCCATCCCTCAGGGACTCTTAGTTAATTGGTCTGGTGTGGGCCCAGATTTTTTTTAACTTCCCAGGTGATTTTAAGGTACAACCAGTATTGAGAACACTGATGTAAAAACCTCATTAAAGGACTTTGTGATTTCTGAACTGAGTGTTAGGTAGACGGAGTGACACAGAAAGAGGAATGGACAGGGGAGGAGAAAAGAGAAAAGAAGATGTTCTGTATCTGAGGCAGATACCGATATTTAAAGAACATAGTTTTTAAAAACGTGTTACAAGTATGGGCCGCATAGCCAGAAATATCTGAATCTTACTCTAGACCATGGTCACCTCTCTCCTTGAGGAAATTAAAGTGGTACCCTCACCTGGTAACAAACGAAAGCAAACTAATGCTTATCGTTGTTAGCTGTGGCTTTTAGCCCTAAACAAACACCAATGCAGAGCATTCGCTGAGTGTAGCAGAAGGAATATGTCTGTTTCCCCAGGTTTCTGGCCATTGTACCGTCTTATCCAGTGGTTCATAATCTTGGTTGCATGTTGGAATCACGCCTGGAGCTTTAAGACTTACTAATGGCTGGGTCCCGACCACAGAGATTCTGAGGTTATTGGTCTGGGGTGTGGTTAGGACATGGTGATTTAAAAAAAAATTCTCCAGCGATACTTGGGAGGCTGAGGCAGGAGAATCGCTTGAACCCAGGAGGCAGAGGTTGCAGTGAGCCGAGATCGCGCCACTGCACTCCAGCTTGGGCGACGCAGCAAAACTCAGTCTAAAAGAAAAAAAAAAAATTATCTGCTGAATCTGATGTGAGCCAGGGTTGAGAGAAGCAGTCTAACAGCATTAAAGCCACCATAGTTTCCAATGATACACATTAGGTGAGTACATAAACACCTGTCAGTAAGATTTTGTATTTACATTTTGTACAAGCCATTCAATAGTTCCATCAGCAATCAAAAGTGTATTCATTATAATTTCTCTGAGGGAGAGGAAAAAAGGAGGAAATGAATATTTTAAGCCTACTAGATGCCAAGCACTGTATACATTGTATCTCACTTAGTTCTCACAACATCCCTGAGAAGGCCTCCTTATGATTCCCATTTTACAGACAAGGAAACCCGGGCTCAGAGAGGGTGAGAAGCTCAGAGTCTCTCCATTCATAGCAAACAGAGCAAACCTAAGCCGGTTCTTCCCCCAAGCTCTTAGGTACTTTCCACCACAGCATATGACCTCAGTTCTCTGAAGAGGCTCGTTTGTTCATTGATTAGGTATTTATTGGATGATATAAATGAAGCATTGTGCTAGGGCCTGAAGAGGCAGAGATGGGTAAGACTGACATGGCCCTGGCATCAGGAAGCCTGCATTCCTGGGACAACGTGGATAGGTTAATAAGGAACCAACCTGAATAGAAGTGTTCTGATTGGGGTATGGACACAGGAAATTGTGGGGGCAAATCAGAAAGAAGTCTCAATAGAACTTTTTAAAAAGAGCCTGACAAATGATTTCCTCACAAATGTATTCCACTACTTGATGGAAAGAGGAAACATGTCTTTTCACATTTCTGAGAGCCCCTAAGAAAAACAGATATATCATTAGATTGAGAGCAGTAATGTCAACACAAGCAAACGCTGCCTGCTGCTGATTGACAGATATTTACCATTTGATGGGCTTTAACTGGTACTCGTGTCAGTGTGTTTGGGGGCAGTAGGAGTGGGGGTAATTTCTATTCTTCTAGGTGTGGCTGGAATAAATCTTCATGTTCCTCCCATTTACTCCATCCACCACATGATGTGTTCCTGAGGAGAGCAGAGGTGCAATAAGGATTGTCTTCATCCATTTTATTTCCTGTGTTTATCTCACATAAGACAACCTCAAATGAGATGGATGAAAATGCAGGGACTGAGTCTCAGGACTTGCTGGGAGACTGCTCTGTTTGATGTCCTAAGCAGGTGGCTGTCCTCTTTGACAGATAACATGTGGTGTGGCAGAGTTGAGCCATGAGGCTCACATAGAAAGACATTTTCCCAAGCCCAGCATCCTGAACACCAGAGACACATGCAGAATGAATATGAGCTACAACAAACCTGCATCGAGACTGGAAGTGAGAAAGAGCGTCTGCTTCTGCAGATGGATCTTTTTTTTTTTTTTTTTTTTTTTTTTTTTTTTTTTTGAGGCGGAGTCTCGCTCTGTGGCCCAGGCTGGAGTGCAGTGGCCAGATCTCAGCTCACTGCAAGCTCCGCCTCCTGGGTTTACGCCATTCTCCTGCCTCAGCCTCCCGAGTAGCTGGGACTACAGGCGCCCGCCACCTCGCCCGGCTAGTTTTTTGTATTTTTTAGTAGAGACAGGGTTTCACAGGGTTAGCCAGGATGGTCTCGATCTCCTGACCTCGTGATCCACCCGTCTCGGCCTCCCAAAGTGCTGAGATTACAGGCTTGAGCCACCGTGCCCGGCCCTGCAGATGGATCTTAAATTGCATTTCCAGAAAGTAAAGATAAAAGTCAGGGATCATCCCACTATGCCAAGCACTGCAGAGGTAGAAATTTTTGTGTTCTTACTTTTTATTTCAGTCAAGGAGATGCTCTACCTCATCCCCTTGGTAACTGAAAATAGTAACTAGAAGGAGTTGGCTGCCAAAAGAACAAGCCGTTCTTTTCTCTGTCTCCCACAGATATTTCAGGAGCTGGGACTTGGAATTATGAAACAGACACAAAAAAAATAAACATGAAAAGATACTGAAATTATTACCATGTAATACCAGAAAAAAAAATGTTCCCACTTTCCCATATTGTCCTTATATAAAACACTATTTTTGCCTCCAGAGATAAATTTCCCTTAGCATGTACAGACTTTCCTTATACTCCCCCGACTATATGTTGCAGGTGTGTTGGTGGTGACAGTGATGGATTTCTGATGGTGTGAGTAGAGTGATGGGGAAATCTCTCAAATGGTATTTATTTTTTAGATAGCCATATGTTGAGGGGCAGGTTCCTTTGGGTTTGATCCCCATGGAAGTACACTACCTTTTGGTGACTTATCTGCAGGGCTTTTAAGTCTGAACCCCATCATTGGTTGAGATCCTGTCCTTCAGCATCACAGACAAAGTGTCAGCATCAGGACCAAAGCTGCACTGGGTCTAGATTGTTGGATGAAGAGCCAGGGAAAGGACTTGGACAGAACTAAGAAGCTGCAGAGCCAGGTGGACTCAGGGATCAGAATAAGCAAGCAGTCCAGAGTTAGGATTTTCCTAGAGCTAATGATCTGAACAAGGCCAAATAAGAAATATGTAGACAATCCAAATCAAGAAACAACATGAGCCACAACTTGCAACAAGTCGGAGACATTTAGAAACTAAGAGGGCATGAATGTGAGAAGGCAGAAAGTTAAAAGTTTAAAGTAAGAGTCAGGAGTCAGGAAAGCCACAGGACTAAGCAGCAGTGGTCTGTATTTTTTGTGTATCAGGTATACACAGTAATATGTATATATGAGAGATATTTTACATGCATCATCCCATTTAATCCCACAAGTTTAGGAGGTAGGTAGCTTATGAAGTAGGTGGGTATATAAATTCATATTTTACATATGAGCAAAATTAGGCTTCTGAGAGTCTAGATAACTTGCTCAAGGTGAGGATTCCAACTCAGGACTATTCCAAAGCTAGTACACTTTCATGTAGTCTTTGAGAGCCAAGTAAGGAATCAAATTCAAGTTACTAGTGAAGAGAAGGACTTTGATTACTAAGACAGTTCCTTTGCTTTCTCTCTGAGTTCATTAATTTCTGAGGCAGAAATGTATTTGATGAAGGCCACCTAGGCCTGCTGATGATAATGTATAAATAGGAGAACTGGCATGGTGAAGAGAGGAAGTGTGTGTGTGCACCTGTGCTCATGAATTGGGAAAAGTATATAGGAAAAGTAAGACAAGGAGGTAAACAAGGAATGTGGCCACAGCTTCTGGCTGGCATATATTGACTCAAGGTTCCCATTACAGGTCAGATCGTTGACAGTTTATTAATGTTGGATGGTTTATACATAAACCTTGAGAACACTTGTCAGTGACTGGCTGGGTTTACTAATTGTAAATCAGCAGAAAAACACTGAGCAAACTCTCCTTGTGTGGGCACAACTTTAACATGAAGCTTTTTCTAAATGGATAAGCACTCGTTATCCCTGTGGTATATTGCTGGGTTGTATTTATTAGGTGTGTTTGCCTGAATTTTATAAATAATATATGACAGCTAGTTTATATTTCTAACAGTTTCTGTTTTTAGAGAACCTAAGTAGTTGGCTAATAAAATCACCACTGTCCATGTGCAACCCTTGCGGGGAATTTAAAATGAATTTTTAAAAATCACTATTGTGTAGCTACTCTCATTGGAGTGAACTTACCATCTAATGATAAATTATATCTGACCAGCTAAAAGAAAAAGTGTGTCGTTGGCAGAAGTACTGGGACAGTCTTTTGGTTTGGTTTTTGATTTTGCAATATGATTTAGAGGCTTGTTTGTGAATATTCTGGGTGTTGGCAAATCCCCCAGCAGGAATTGCTGGGTGCTGTCGTGTCTAGGGATGGACCTCTATATAACTCTAATTCCTGTTGATAATAAGGAACTGATCATCCGTTGAATTCTCAGGCAAAGGATCAGTTGATACAAAAGAGATGGCATAATTTTGGCATCCCAGACATGGATGCATTGTGGTGCTCAGTTTCACAGAGGAATGTTTAGAGTTTGGGAGGATGTGAATAATGACTGTTTCCAAATTCCAGTTTTCTTATGCATATGGAAGGGAATGTAACCTTCACAGTACTAGCTGATTTTTAATTGTTTCCATTTTTTAAAATCAGGAATTGAGTTGATCTGTGAAAAAGACATTGATCTGGCAGCCCAGGTGCAAGAGTTATTGGAATTTCTCCATGAGAAGCAGCATGAATTGGAGCTCAATGCGGAGCAGACTCATAAGCGGCTAGAGCAGTGCCTCCAATTACGGCACCTCCAGGCTGAAGTCAAACAGGTAAGCCCGGCCCCTTCTTCCTTCAGCCTGGGTTTCTCAGCCAGCCGAGCCTGACCTGGGACCTGCTCCTGATACGAGGTAAGGCATACAGAGCCACAGGTGCCCCTTTAAGTAACTGGCACTTCAAAAATAGGTAAGTTAAGGACTACTTCTATTAGTTTCTGAAAACTTGGCTGCAGTAACAAATAGACCCAATGATACAGTGGCTCAAACAACAAATGCTTGATTTCTTGCTTACATGACAATCCATTCCAGATTTGTCTTCAGTCACTGAATCTGTTCTTTCTTTCTATCCTCAATCCTGTCAAGCAGTCCATGGGAAATATACAAATCCTTTATCAATAAACATATTTAGGATATAGAGTCAGGTTAATTAATTTGGGGCACTCATGTGCCTGACACATAGTTAATATTCAGTAACTAGTAGCAATTACCATCACTATTTCCAAAGTGTGTATGGTTATTATAGGAAAATTTTCTTGCCATATTAAAGTTGATTTTAAAAAGGAAAAAGCTTATCTGCATGAAGCATTATGCTAGGTGTTTTATGCTTAATCTTTAGGAACCTGTGGGAACATACACACAATGACCAATGTCACATTTTTAAAATAGTACAGGCCAGGCATGGTGGTTCATGCCTGTAGTCCCAATACTTTGGGAGGCGAGGCAAGAGAGTCACTTGAGGCCAGCAGTTTAAGACCAACCTGGACAACATGGTGAGACTGCACAAAAAATGTTCCATATTAGCTGAATGTGGTGGCACATGCCTGTGGTCCCAGCTAATTGGGAGGCTAAGGAAGAAGGATCGCTTGAGTCCGGGAATTTGAAGCTGCAGTGAGCTGTGGTCACGTCACTGCACCCCAGCCTGGATGACAGTGCAAGACCCTGTTTCCAAAACATAAAAATCACAAAAAGTACATATATTAAGAACAGACTAAGTGGTAATTGTTTTAATTAGCTATTTGTACAAAGGTAGGGGTGAAGAAGTAAAAGTGTGATGATAGTTCCATTTTGTTGAGTGCTGTGGGCGTGTTACACACATCTTCATCCATCCTCACAACCATTCTCTGAAGTAGACTTTATTCCCATTTTATAGATGAGGCTACTGAAGCTTAAGAGGTCAGCAGACCACAATCACCCTGAGGAGAGAGAGCATATCACCACTCTCCACAGGTCCCGGAGGGGTTCCCAGCAGGGCAGGTACCACATCACTCCTGTGGTTGCCCCTTTCTGCCCCTGTTCTACCCAAATCATCCTAAGCAAAAAGCATCTTTTAAACACATTTTTTCTTGTCTATAGTGGCTGCTGGAGCTTTTACCTTTTTTCTTCAGAAAACCATAGCTCAGCATGCTGGAACTTTTAGAATTAAGCCTTTTGATTTAGTATGAGGGCCAAAAACATCTTATTTTGTTTAATTGTTGCTTGATTCCTTATATTAAAGGTATTCCTTCCTCTAATGCCTCTTAGTTATTATATTGTTATTTATTATAAGTCTATCTTCTGCACTCCCCATCTCTTCCAATCAGTGCTGAGCTCTAGCCCACACACTCCATGCTAAAGATCTGTATTCTGTGCAGATTACGTTCCTGAGCCCCAAGCAAGGCAGGGTTACAGTGCTGCCCTCCAGGTTGTTTCTGCTTAATGACACTGGGATCAAACCTGAGTCTCCAGAGAGACATGTTATTTATAAGGACTTGATGGAAATCCTAGCAGGCCCAGAACAATAATGAGTATGCAAATTCTGGGACTTAGTAGTTAAGACTGGATTTTCTTTTCATATGAGAAATCCTTTCTCATTTATAATGTCATTTTAAGAGAACATACCCATGGGGAGAAGTGGTGTTGTGCTTACTTTTCAAATGAGGAAACTGAGGTACCATAGGGTTAGTGCTCCCCAAGCCCTCTTGACTAGTCAGCTGAAACTTCAGCCCGGGCCTCCTAAATCCAAGGTCCTACTGTTTGCCTCTGCTGGCCCCTACTCTTGCCATGTGGTCCCAGGAGAAATAGAAGCCCTCCAACGTAGGTAAAGTGAAATGAGCCAGGCACAGAAATACTACACGCATGTGGGAGCTAAAAAAGTTGATCTCATGGAAGTGGAGAGTAGAGTAGTGGCTATCAGAGGTAGAGAAGGGTAGAGGGGAGGGGATGATAAGGAGAGGTTAGTTAATGGGGACAAAATTACAGTTAGAAGGAATACATTCTAGTGTGGTGTAGTACAGTAGGGTGACTATAGTTAACAACAATTTATTGTATATTTCAAAATAGCTGAAAGAAAGAAATTTGAATGTTTCCAACACAAACAAATGAGGTGATGGTTATCCCAGTTACAGCGTGCACTACACATGGTATATCTGCATCAAAATATCACAGGTATCCCATAAATATGTACAATTATGTTTATCAATTCAAAATTTAACATAAGAATCCTTCTAGCTGAATGGTCTTAGGTTTTTGTGACCTCAGCAGTACCATGTATGAGAGGACAAGAGCAGGCATAGCCTAAGCTTGATGGAGAGGGTGGCACCTGTCTGAGGTCAGCAAGGCTCCAGCAGGTCATCGAAGTCCTCTGCTGCACCTACTTGGTTATTTCCATCAGTGGAAGGTGGCAGGAATGACCATCTGAACAAAACATAACAGGAAAATCATTCCTGTTTGACTTTGAAATGAAATATATAAATTTGCTCTTGTTCCTGGTTTTTAATTTATTTTTCTCCAGCCTCAGTGGTAGATTCAGCTCCCTAATTCTCTTTTCCTTGGCTGATATTAAAATAGAAATATATTCATTCTCCAACTACACATCCTATATAGGAGGAGACTGGGCTGATGATAAGTATTTTGTTAAATAGGGAAGTAGACTGTCTATATATAAATAATCCAGGGTGGACTAATATTTATATACATTCCCATTTATAATATCATGAGTGAGGAGACAAAAAAGGAATTCTTCTGTGGGGGTGGGGAGATTCCTTATTTCTACCATGACAAAAATGACACACCGTGGGATTGTCGTTCAAGACTGTACAAAATTGCTCAAACCAGAGTCTCAGGAAATCTACCAAGCCCTTTGCAAAGGGCATTGGTCCTCGAGGTGCCAAGGGACTGCTGCTTGGTTAAGCCACCATGCCTCATTAGACAGGCTTGTTTTCCTTGTAAGTGTAGGCTCTTTCCTTAGGGAGCCCTCTGATCCAGTTTCAGAGAAGGCATTTGTATTTGATGGAAATTGGTGGAGCAGGAAATATTGATTTGGAAGCTGTTGACTCTTGGAAAAAGGGAGTTAATTTAGATGTCGGCATTGATCAGTGAGGCTAAATTTAGACAGTAGCTTGAGAGTCTCTTTTGAATATCGTCTCAAAAAAGAAAGAAAAAGGACACTTTAATTGAAATGCCACTAATGGGGGCAGAAAGGGAGAGGACAATAATAGATGATGATACAACTATGTCATTAGAGCTCATAGATTAAAGGTTTAGATTTGATCATGGCCCATCATAACCTTAAGTGTAGTTTTACCAAAATATTATTAAAGTGAAGTACTGAAAAGCAAGGAAAGCACAGACATTAGACTAAAAATTATATTAATGGACTCAAAAAATGAAATTGATTGATGCAACTGATTTTCTTTCTGAGGGTTTATATAGGACTTTATATCTAAGATAGATAGCCCAAACACCCCTAGAGAAATGGTGGACCTTGAAGGGAAACCACTCCACTAATTACAGCCCATGGAGCAGATCCCTGGACCACTCAATGCCAAATTACTCTCCAAACCCCACAGAATGCTCTGATAGCTACCAGGAAAATTACTACTCTGGTGAAGATGACCTCACATCTATTAGATAATTCAGAAAGATTTGAATGACCTACCTAGTGAGCATAAAACTAAATGAATTTCCATATGTATTCCTGCAAAGCAGTGCATTTAGCAGAAAATAAGCTAAAATGGATTTATAAAATGTTGTGTCTCTAAGCTGTGAGGAAACAAGTTATATGTATTTGATCACTAAAGACATTGGCTTAATTTCCTTCTTTGCACCAAATGCTGGCCAAAATTTGCATATAATCAAGATGGACGTTTAGGACAAAGGAGAAAATATTAGTGTGTCCTCATTCTCCTGTGGAGAATACTGTGTTCAGTTCTGTTGACTGAATATAAAAGAGAGGAATTGAAGTAGAGCCAACAGAGGGGCAGCCAACAGGACAAGTACCATCTTTTTGTTTCAAAATGGAGATAATTAAGAGGACATATGGCCACAGCCTATAAACCATGAAGGATGAACATGTGCAGTCTCATAGACTATGGATTTTTAGAACTAAGGAATACTGGACATATGACAGGCTCCCTGCTACCATCTGAGGAGCTGATTATTTTTCCTGTGGCTAGAGTTTCAGAAACAACTATGCCTTGTGATAAATCATCTACAATAGAGGTCCTTAGAGTCAGTTGCCTTCAGTACAACCTCATAGCTTTGCTGTAGGTATGACCTTGAGAACACAGCCATCTACAGGTGGCTTCCCAGCCTACATGGTTACAAGGCTCAGCCTGCCCAGTTTAAATGGCATCATCATTTGTGGATATCTTCATCCACTTACTCAAATCCATTCTCCAGACTTGGGCTTAGCTGAGTTTTCCTGGCCTGAGAAGCAATAGATCTTCATGTACAGTTCCCCCTCAAGCTCAGACTGAGCTGAACTTTTGACCTAGCTCTTAAGTCCCCAAGCAGTGATATTCTTTCAGTCCTTCATTTCTACGTAACTGATTTTCTTGGACACCCTATAGATGTAGGGGCACTCTTTGAGTTTTGAAAGTAACGTGGAATGTTAGAGCTGGAAATTATCTTTAAAGATCATCTAACCTATTGGCTAAATTGTTGCCTAAAATGATTGATCAATGTCAATATTCATTTTACAGTTTGAAAAATACTTTTACATTAATTATTTTATTTTCTCTTTACCCCGAGCCTTATGCAAGGGAAGTGTTCACATTTTACAGATGAGAAAACTGAGCCTTGGGGAGCTTAAATGATGTTTGCAAGGTCATACAGCTCAAGATTAGTAGAACCAACATTTTCTCATTTTAGTTATGATGTTTCTTAACTTGCGCATATTTGTATGCTCACAGAAGAATAACTAGCCAGTTTTATGAACCTGGAAGATTGAAAATACCAGTAATAGAAAATTATACCAACAAGGGTTATCAGTGATCAGAGTAAAAGGATAATGATGACAAAACAGCTAAGGAAGTTACATCACATCAGAATATGCCAGTAAGCTCATACAGACTCTGGAATAAAGCTCTCTTCTCATTAAGAGAGGTATAAATAATCACCTCATTATCCAGCTTTTCTCCAAACTAAAAATCACCACCAGTACCATCATAATCATCAGACTTTACATTTTACACATTGTTGCGTCAACCCTGCAATGCAGAAAAGGAAGGTACAATTATCCTTATTTTACAGATGAGAAAACTGAGGCTCAGAGGGGTTAAGTGATTTTTGCAGGTAAGTAAAAAGCCAGGTTTCTGACTCCATATGTTATGTTATTTCTCTGCTATGCCAGGTCTACCTCCAGGACTGACTCTTTCGTAGGGATCAGCCCCACCCTGGAGCTAAGCCATGGATATAAACTACCATGCATTTTTAGCTTCCTAAAATCAAATCTCCCACTTTAAAGTCCTGGAATGCCTTTTTAAACAGCATTTAGTAAATAAAAATGAACAAGGAAATGACGTGATATAATTTAAAAAGTAGGTACTGAAACCCATGATGTTTCTAAATGGGAAGCTGGTAAGTAGGGATCCCACCACCATAGCTATAATTCATGTTTCCTGTTGATTGAAACTGGAGAGAAAAATTTTCTAACAAAACTGAAGAGGTCCAAAGGGAGTCAAATTGTCCTGCAGGCATTGATGTGTGATGCACTTGGAGAAGTGGTTTCGCTGACACCCTCAAATGAATCTTCAGACCAAACAAAATGCAGTAAATCATGGCAGAGGGACACTGTGAACTCCATTTCCCAAAGAGGTGAGGCATTTGGGCATGCAGTCTATGAATGCATATGCCCAAAGTTACGGGCAACTTTTCAAAATAATTAGCACCTCTAGCTAGCCAGCCACAGTCCACCAGTGACAACAGGGATTTCACGTGAACACCCTGAGCAGTTATTTCCTGTAACTAATTGCTTTACAGATTGGCATCTCATCTACAATCTGCCAGCCTGGCCGTGAATTAACATCTCAATCCAAGTAGCCCAGCTTTAGTGGGATTTATGACCTGATGTTATCTATGCACAATAAGGCATGAGTCATTTTTTGCCCAGGGATGAAATTTGAGACGTGCCTATGAGTTATAGAGCACGAGACTAGGCTTGGTATTTTCTAATTGTTCAATGTGAGGAAGTAGAGGGGAGAAAAATATGAAAGCAAATCTGAAACAGATAGTGGTGTCTTTCTCCTTTGGCATGAGGTGACAGATGGGCGGTATTTACTGATCTTGAAATTTCAGAATAGCTGTTATTTCTTCTCCAAGCAAACTCTCAGACTCCCTAATAAGGAAAGTATTTGGCAGTGTTCTGGTGACCAGACACGAGGTAGGTTTTCAGAGCCTAACTCTTCCAGTTGCATTATTCGTTCTGACTTTATTAGCTGGATAATTTCCACATCCCCTTTTCATCTAGAACTCTCTAGACAGTGTCAGCTGTTTCTTCTTCTATCCTAATATTCCCTCGTTGAGTTTTCTTTCTCCCAGTACTTGTTAACATCACATAGAAGTTGTATTCAGCCTACCCATGGCCTCTAAATAATTTAAGTCGATTATATTATAGCTTACTCCCGTTTTTCTGATGATTCAGAAGATGGGTTATTCCTATTTTGCTTGTTTTCTTTCTCTTTTCTCCTTTTTTGGGGTTGTTTACCTACTGAAGTTCAAATCTGCCTACCCTTGGTTATTTTGCAAGGTAGAGGAGATTAGACTTACTGCTCAGGTGTGACCTGGGTATACTCCATTACTTCAAAAACTACACCACACCCATTATATGCAAAGTACTGTGCTATGTACTGTGTGAGACTAAAATATGACTAATATATTGTCCCGGATTTCAGGAAGTTTATGCTCTCAGGGGGGAATGAAACATAGGTTGAAATAAAGAAATCAGGAAGTCTGTGGTGAATAACATAAAGGTGGTACATGCAAAATGATATGCTCGCACTAGATGAAAATGAGATTGTTTCTAGCAAGAGAGATTAGGTGCAAAAGATTTCCATAAATTGTTGTTATTTGAACTGGACCTTATAAAAAAAGAAAAGGATACCAGCAGATGGAATGTATTTATTTATACCATCCTATGTTCCAGAAGGAAGTTTAGACATGTATACAGTACCACCATATAAAGTAATGTTTGCATTATGTGGGTGAGGAAATTGGGACAGGGGGTGACGTGGAGCTGGGAATAAAGCAGATACATAAAATAAGTACCTTATGGCACAGGTACTCTGTATGATTGGGGAGATGACCATTTTAATTATGGAGATCTTTGCTGTCCTCTCTCCAACAGAAGATAAATGATAGTGAGCTCTCTGTCTGAAGTCCCCATGAGAGGAGGCAACAGCTCTGGGGAAACTGCGGAAGGCCATTCATCTGTGTGCTTGTCCCGATTCCCTAGGTCCTGGGATGGATCCGCAATGGAGAGTCAATGCTCAACGCCAGCCTGGTCAATGCCAGCTCTTTGTCCGAAGCAGAGCAGCTGCAGCGGGAGCACGAGCAGTTCCAGCTGGCCATCGAGGTAACACCCAAATCTGGCTGCACTGTCCTCCCTTCCCCTTTCTGCTCTGTACCTCAGCAGGGTGATTCTCAGGTGTGGGTGTTCCTTCAGGCAGCGAAGGCCGTACCCCTTCTAGTAGAATGGTCCAGGGAGCCTCCCTCTTACCCAAAAATTGATGGGGAAGCAAATGCAGGGGTTCATCCCCCAGGGAGGCCTGGTATGAGAAAACAAGTATTCACACTTCATATGAGAATCTTTGTTATCTATCTGTACCTTCAACCTTTAAGGCCACTGGTACATTGGTTTTTTTTTTAAATACATTCTAGATATGTAGCATGTGAGGAAATGTAAAAGTAAAAGGTTAGAAGTCACTTCCGGTGAAGATCACTCAAGATTGAGGATAAACAAGTACAAAGGTCATTATAAATTAGGATCCTGTTTTTAACCATTTGGTTTACATATAACCCTTAGATACTATTGTCAGAGTCTGCCTTTTAACAAGGATAATGAGCACTGGAGCAGATTGCACCAGATATTTATACCCTGCTGAAAGTAGTTGTTCAATAATGCTGGTAGAACAATATTTAAAGAATAAACTGCAACCAGAAGAAGTTCATCAACAGGGACTTTTTAGAAGGCTATTTAAAAATAAAACTTCATTTATGATAATCTAATATAAATTTTGTCTTGCTTTAAGTACCCTTAATTATCCTTTTTTACTAGGACATTGTCCTTCCCAGAGAGACTTGAACTGATTGCTTTAGAGTGGTGTAGGAAAAAGAGTAGGAAATGGGACACGGGAACTATATTAAAAATAAAATAAGTTAATTACCAATGGGAAAAGAGACAGAATGAAAACTTCAAAGACATTCATTACTTGTGGTTCAGTATAGAATTCAACCCACTTCTGAATGTGTAAGAAATGCAAAGATGTTATCTTTTTCTTAAAAAAAAAAAAAAAAAGATTGTTAATGGGTCATTTCTACAACAATGATGGCAAAATAATAAAATTTTAATTGCCTGTGTCTTTTTATGCAGTAATCCAACTGATTGCTCGCCATTTTTAAGCTAGTGTTGATTGATTGCAACTATTTAATTTCCCGGAAACCATCGTGGATGTATAAACAGTGTTAAGATGCATGATATTTTCTTAGGAACCATTACTAGTACTAGAAGAACTGTCTGGGATTTGAGATTTAAAAGCAAACTTCATATTGCACACACTGCATCAGCAAATCATTTTCTAAGGTGGAATTAACCAGAGGAAATAAGTTTTATTACCATCAGCTGTCTCTATTGTAGCTTTCTGACACACCGAAATATCACAGTGTTAGGATGTATTCACTATAAAGAAAAAATCAGGATTGGGGTTATAATCAAGAAACAGGGCCAGTCATGGTGGTTCACGTGTGTAATCCCAGCAATTTGGGAGGCCAAGATGGACAGACAACTTGAGGTCAGGAGTTCAAGACCAGCCTGGCCAAATGGTGAAACCCCATCTCTACTAAAAATACAAAAATAAAGTAGCCAGGCATGGTGGTGGGTGCTTGTAATCCCAGCTACTCGGGAGGCTGAGGCAGGATAATTGCTTGAACCCAGGAGGTGGAGGTCGCGGTGAGCTGAGATTGCACCACTGCACTCCAGCCTCGGTGACAGAGTGAGACCCTGTCTCAAAAACAAAAAAAGAATCGGGCATACAGCAGTCAAGTTCCCACAGTCATAGCAGCAACGAAGAAAATGAAGGCTGAGTGATCAGACTAGAGGTATAGCACAGTTATGAGGCATGCTGGGCAGAATGAAGACAGCTCTTGGCCATACCGCCTCTTTATTTATCTTCAGTGAGAAGGTTTGCCTAAATCAAATGGTGGGCAAGTAAGACCAAATATCATAACACACTTAAGTATCTCAATGAGCTTTTGAGGAAGCATGGGTAAATGTATTCACAGTGCTTGAAATGACTATATTCCACATGAGTGCATATGCAGTATGTATTCGTTTGTGTTAGACACCGTTTCATCTTTACAGAATAGAGGCTCACTAAGCATAAACATCTCTTAATCAGTTCTGGGTTTCTCTCTGGATGCAACTTGATCAAATATTCTTGGAACTGATGTTGAGATATAGGCCACTTAGTCTCGAGAGGGCATGGCAGAGCAGTTAGGATTTCTAGAAGATATTGGGAATGAAAGGTAGGCAGAGTCTGCATTGCCTAGAACAATGAAGGGAACAGAAACAGAATTGCAACATATGCTCCTTCTCCAGGTGGCCTGCGTTTCTCCTTAAATGTGTCAGTTCAGACTAGGCTCTCCATCAGAAGGAAAATATGCCAGGGAAGATAAGCTGTTTCAAAGGGAGTGAAAGCAGTTAGGTTTGGTTTAACCCACTTTGACAGTGTTACTAGAGGCCTTTACAATGATTGTTGGTGGGGAGCATAATTTGACTTCTTTCTTGAACCCTAAGAAAGAACTCTGGGTTCCACCAGGGAAAATAAAAACGTAGTAAATAGGATGATCATATAATTTTTTATTTAAATAAGATCCTTTAAAGGTGAAGGAGGGAATTATTAATAACTAAGCCAGAAAAATAGGCATATACTGGAACTGTCATGGGCAAACCACAATGTTTGCTAACTTGTAATATCTTGGGTGACCTCATTAGATTGACGGTTTTGGTCTTTCTAAGGAAGGTCAGGATTTTTACCTGAAGTGGCCTTGGTTTCAAGAAGTCTTTTCCAGAGCCATTCAGAATGGAAAGCAGTACAGAGCATTTGAAAGAAACTTAGCTTTGTCACACCCAGAATATTATTTGTTAGTATCTAAGATGTGGTTGATTAATCTTCATAAACTATGAACTTCAAAATCTATTGTTCTTTGAAATCCTCTTATGCATTTTAAGAATAAGCATTATGTCAGAAGAAGTAGCTAAAACTGGATAATAAATTCAGTTGATTCAGTTCCATTCTCTTCTGTGTACTCCTACTAAATATTAATGTCCTTGATAATCCGTGTCTTAAGGATATAGCACTCAATAGGATTAGATAATGGCGAGTAGAAATAAGTGCAAAATAATTACTTAAGCTTAGCAAAGCAAAGATTATGTTATATGGATAAGAGTTTATCATTTAGGAAATTAAAGGGGGACGGTACTCCCAGGACTATTACATGATAATGAGTTTCAAAGTAAGAAAGAACATTTGTATATATCTTATATATAATATATATTTCCATATATTATGGGAAAATCAAGGTTACTCCTCCACTGTCAGAGAAAAATACATAACTGTTTTATGATAACAATTATATGCTCATTTTAGATATTGAAAAGAGGCCAGATAATTATCATAATTGTTAATGTTCATTTGGTGAATGCTTCCTCCAAATGAGATACTATAGATACTGTTCTAATTGCTAGAGATGAAATGATGTGATGAGCTATAGTAGAAAGAACACAGGTTTGGGAATAGGTCAAATATGAGTCTTATTTCTGGTTTCATTACTTCTTTGGGTTGTACATTTTTGGTCAAGTCACTTAGCCAGCTGATCCTCAGTTTCTTAATCTGTGAAATGGGAATAATAATATCCACCTTGTAGTCATGTTGAGAGAACTAGAAAATATATGCATAAGCACAGTGCTTATGATTTTTCAAACCATCCTTGCCTTGAGAGTGTCACAGTCTAAGTAAGGAGAATCAGCCAAGTGTTAGATGAGTGACATAGAAATTCAGAAGAGGGTGGTTTACAGTGAGTCTCAGGCTGTCTGAAAAGGCCTCAATCAAGGAGGGTAGACTTTAGCTGAGTCTCAAAGGAAAGCTGGAACACGTATGGGGAGAGATTTGGACAGCCATAAAAGGCAGGAAGAATGAAGGCAGCAAAAGCAAGAAAGTACGTGGTGTATTTTCAAAGGGTTTTTGTAAGGAAGTAATTGGTGATCATGTTATGGAAGTAGTTTGGGACCATGTTGTAATGAGGGCCTTTTAATGACAGCCTCCAAAGTTTGGACTTAATTTCAAAGCAATGGGAAGACCACTGAAGGCTTGAATTGAGAGAAGGTAGTGGCATTTATGACATAAAATGAGAGTTTTAGAGCTGGAAAAGATGATAGAAGTCTTACAATGCTAATACTTCCCATTACAGAGAATTAAAGGGATCTGTTAAAAATGTAAAGGATGAATTTTATGAATTAGAAATGGAAAGCAAGAAGACTCATTAGGTCATCACCACAACAGTCTGTGTGTAAAGTGGTGAAGGCAGGGCTGGGCCTGGGGAGAGGGGAACGGCAAGCAAGAATGATGTTAAGATTGTAATCCTAGGAGGAGAGAGAAGGAGAGTGCCAACAGAAGTGGCAGATTACCATAAGAAAACTGTTTTAAGATAAGAGGAGTTTAGTTTCAGCTGTGGAACTTGAGAAGCTGTCTAGGGGAGGTGGAGGCTCTAATAGAGCAGGAAAGCCTTTCCCATTCACTGGCAAAGGCCCCTCCTCTCTCCAGGAAGATCACTTTTACTGAATGCATCTTTCTTGGAGGCTGACATAGGACAGACAGCTAGATCAACTGAATCAGTGCTGCTCACTAGGGTGAGACCTGTGCAGGCAACTTACCCTTGTGTCTGAAGGCAACTGAAGAAGAGTCAGATGTCAGACAAGAGACATAGACTAGGGAGTCATCTGCAAAGAGAAGACGATAGAAACCAAGGGAAGAGAAGAGAGCGCTGCAGCAGCGGGGCGGGGGTGGGGGTGGGGCAAGAGCTGACCTTGGTACCTCTACATTTAGGAGACAGGAAAAGAAAATGGTGCCAATAAGTAAGACAAAGAAAGAAAACCAGGGATTTGTAGTGGATCGTTTCCACCCACTAGCTTACTTTCTCTAGCTTCGTTAAGCAATTAGGTACCCAAATGCTGATGTGGTCATCAGGATCGGATCGACAGCTGACTCAGTAGAAAGGCAGGGAATGAAGGAGTCTAGGTTGCTAAGGAGGTCATGCTAGCATTGCTAACTCTGAGTACAGATTCAGGAGAGGGTGAAGCGAAGTCAGAGGTGGGGGATAGACTGGAGAAGATAAATGAGAATGTGTAGACTGCAATCTGGAATGAGGGTGAAGGGCCATCATGGTGGCAATCAGGGAGAGGTATAGGTGAAAATGAGTAAGGCTCAACTCAGACACAGGGAGTGCAGAGTGGATTAGCTCTTGGGAACTGTCCAGAATTGCTGCCCAAGAAGAAGGGCAGAAAATAATTCTGGAGTAAGTTACTGAGTTCTAGCTGTTCTTTTTCACTGCCAGCTGAACTATTATTTCCTCAAAGTGCAAAGACCAAATTAGTACTGCTCCATCAGTCTGGAACAATCCCAGCAGTTGAGGTTGGGATGATATTAGCTCTGTCAAGTCAGTGGGGCTCTAACATTCTCTTATAGATCATCCACATCCGTATTTTGTCTTAGTAAATCTTAATCCCATTTGGTGCTTTCCCTGCCACCCTAGTTCTCCCAACCTTCTACAGTTAATATAAACTCAGAGAACACATAGCACATTTAGCCTAAATTAGAAAGGATTAAAAAAAAAATAGACCTTCTGGCCAAGTGTGGTGGTTCTTGCCTGTAATCCCAGCACTTTCGGAGGCTGAGGCCAGAGGATCATTTGAAGCCAGGAGTTTGAGACCAGCCTGGGCAAGACAGCAAGATCCCATTTTTACAAAAAGTGAAAAATTAGCCAAGTGTGATGGCACACACCTGTAGTCCCAGCTATCCAGCTACTTTGGGGGCTGAGGCAAGAGGATTGCTTGAGCCCAGTTCAAGGCTGCAGCAAGCCATGATTGCATCATTGCACTGCACTGTTCAGCCTGGGTGACAGATCAAGACCCTATCTCAAAAAAAAAAAAAAAAAGAAAAGAAAAAAGAAAGAAAATAGACCTTCTACATATATATGTATCTCCTGAAGGGATATGTAAATAACATGGGGATTATGTATTGAGGTGAATTGTCTCCTGCACTGTTGTGCCCCTCAGTGAAGTAATTAAGGGATGATGTAGGAAGTTATTCTCTAGCTTTGTTAACCTTCCAAATTTATTCCTTCAAATGGAATCTTTTTCAACTGATTATTAATGTTTTAAATGATTGCATTGTTAGCTGAGATTTGTGTTACATGAAGTTTCTTTTCATGTGCTGTCTATACTTGATCTGTAAAATGGGACTGCAGTACTAACTTCCTTTGAAAACTGTACAATTTTATTATTCTATTTGTGAAGGAAATTTATGAACCAATTAGGGAGCAGATTGATACATAACTTCTGTTTCCCTGCTATAGAAACTGAAATGTCCTTAAAATCTAGAGTGCCTCAAGGAAAAAGAAAGAAATGGGGACAGAAGTTAGGGTCGTGAGAGATTAGCTAATAAAAATGTATGATATTCTTTTTTAAAATATGCTTTAAAAATAATAATGTATTAATGGTCATGACAAAATGGATCAGTCATTTAAAGCTCTTTAACTTCTCTGCATCTTTTCACTCACGCCTCACTCCACCCCCTCCCATACCACGCCTGGGTTGTTCCCACGGACCTTTCTCTCCTCTCCTTGTGCCCAGTCCCTCTTTCATGCCACTTCCTTGCAGAAGACGCACCAGAGCGCCCTGCAGGTACAGCAGAAAGCCGAGGTGCTGCTCCAGGCCGGCCACTACGATGCCGATGCCATCCGGGAATGTGCTGAGAAGGTGGCTCTCCACTGGCAGCAGCTCATGCTGAAGATGGAAGACCGGCTAAAACTGGTCAATGCCTCTGTGGCCTTTTACAAAACTTCTGAACAGGTGAGGGAAAGGACTGTGGGGCTTGTGGGGCTGAGATTGACAAAGGACTGTTTTCTGCCTTGCAGTGTTAATGTGCAGTACTTAATGTCAGCGAGAAGCCAGTCCTCTCCGTACTAACATTTGAAGAATAGTTTGTGGAAACACCACAGTTGGCTTCGTTGTCATCCTTGCCATTTGAGCACTGGACCATGGGGTTTGTTTCTCATAAATTTCTCAAACTTACCAGATCTATAGGGAGGTGTTGAAATAGAAATTGGGTGTATACTAAAGGCTAGATTTGGACAGTATATTAGTCAGCTGTTACCACCATAGTGCTGTGTAACAAAACACCCCAAAACTCAGTGATATAAAACAATAAACGTTTATTTTTTTTGCTTAAGTGTCTGGGGTTCAGTTGATCTTGGCTGAACTTGGTAGAACTAGGCTTCGAGATGCAGACTGGGTCTAGATCTTTTCCCATGTCTCTTGTCCTCCTTGACCTGAAGCCATCTCAGGCACATTTATAGTTAAAGGCAGGAATGCAAGAGTCCAAAATCTACCATACAAGTGCATTTCAAGTCTTTGCTTGTGTATATTCTCTTTCATCTCATTGGCTAAAATAAGTCACATGGCCAAGCCAACATCAGTGAGGCAGCAATGCCTCCTATGAAGGTTAGGAGAGGAGAATGAATAGTTGCTGAACAATAATTAAATCTACCACAGTTAGGCATTATGCACTGCTTGAAAAACGCATGGTTCTTTCATTTCTGGGGCCTCCAGTCTAATGGAGGAAACACAGCTCTCTGACATTGGGGAACTAGGAATGCACCGGATAAGATGATGCTGCTGTGGGAGAAAAGGCAGCAGCTGGGCAGCAGGGCCATAAAGATGCAGTGTGTTACCCTTTCATCTGTACAGCAATATGCACAGGGCTAAGAGGATTTTTTAAATGACTTGGGTGCTGTTAGGGAATTCTTTTTGTGAAACAGGTTTAAAACAGGAGTAATTTTATTCAGTGTATAGTAGTTTCCTTCTCTGAATTGTTCCCTGGTAGAAATAAATCAGAGAATCATTCTCCTTGGGTGACTTGCAGGGACTATCAGAAAGTCTCCCTTGGAGAAAATATGACATGTGCATCAGAGGGCCCTGCAGCCAGGGTTAGAGTCTCCACGCCTTCTCTCATTCCTTTCTGTTGCTTCAGAGGGATGACTCCTTTGATGGCCACAGAAATGAGGAGCTGCAGACTAAGATGATAAAGAGTGTCCCCAGTTGATCCATAGATTCAACACAGTCTCAATCAAATCCCAGCAAGCTTTTTTTTGGTAGAAATTGATACATTGATTCTAAGATTTATATGAAAATAAAATGAAAATGCAAAGAATACAGATGCAAAGAAACTAGAACAGCCAAAACAATGTTGAAAGGAAGAACAAAGTTGGACAAGCCACACTGCCTGATTTAAGGACTTATTCTAAAGCAGCAGGGATCAAGACAGAATGGTATTTGGAATAAGAATAAACACAATGAGACAGAATAGTGGTTATAGAAACAGATCCACACATATACAGTCAGTTGATTTTTGACAAAAAAATTCAATGAGTGAAGGAAAGTCTCTTCATCAAAGGATGCTGGACAACTGAATATCCAAATGGAAACAAATGAGGCTTAATTCCTGTCTAATATTATACACAAATTTTAATTTGAAATGGATCAAGATGGTGAAGGGCACTGGAATAGGAATCAAGAAATTTTACTCTGAAGTGACCTTGCCTAAGGTTACTTGACCTCTCTGGATTTCTGTTTCCTTTCTTGTTAAAGTATTTATACCTAATAATCTTTTCATTTCTTCCAACTCCCAAATTGTTTGCTCCTAAGTTCAGTCCTATCATGGGACAGATCTCAAGTACCCTTTTTCTTAAAGTTTCTGCATGTCTATAAGCTGTTTTATCTCAAAACATGAGCTGCCTGCACATTGCAGGCCTTGCAGAAAGAAAGGCGTGATGCTAGAGATGGGACTAGAGAAGTCATCTTGAGTTCAGTGACAGGTCTTCTCATGACACGAGAAGCGTGTCTGGCTTTGAGGGTGTTCTTCCTGGGACAGCTTTCAGCACATCTTTCAGCTCAGTTCATAACTCAATGAATGCCCTATCCAAAGACATCTTTCATCTGGCTGGGCACAGAGGCTCACGCCTGTAATCCCAGTACTTTGGGAGGCCAAGGCAGGCGGATCACTTGAGGTCAGGAGTTCAAGACCAGCCTGATCAACATGGTGAAACCCCGTCTATACTAAAAATACAAAAATTAGCTGGATGTGGTGGTGGGCACCTGTAATCCCAGCTACTCGGGAGCCTGAGGCAGGAGAATCACTTAGGCAGAGGTTGCATTGAGCCAAGATTGCACCACTGCACTCTAGCCTAGGTGAAAAAGCTAGACTCTGTCTCAAAAGAAAAAAAAAAAAAAAAAAAAAAGAGACATCTTTCATCAAAAGACTTTCTCAGAGAAAGCCAAGGATAGTCATAGCTGTTCTTCCCTGCTGCCATATCCGAACAAGTAATCAAAGTCTATTGAAGGAGATCCAGTCATCCCAACGTCTATTGAAGGAAATCCAGTGTCCGTGGGGTATTTGTTTCAGGACCCCTCACAGATACCAGACTTTTCAGATGTTTACGTTCCTGATATAAAATGGCATAGTACTTGCGTGTAACCTATATACATTCTCCCATGTAGATCATCTCTGGATTACTTATAATATGTAAGTATTATAGTAAATAGTTGTTGTACTCTATTGTTTTTATTTGTATTATTTTTTATTGCTGTACTTTTTAACTAAGTATTTTCAATCTGTAGTTGGTTGAATCATGGATGTAGAACCCACAGATATGGAAGGATGTCTGTATGGAATATGAGTGTCAATTTTCTGCATCCTCCTCCAGGCCCTGATACTAGGCTGCCTTGGGTTTTCCACTGTGAGACCCAGGCTGAATTTCCCTCCAAACCCACTTCAAAATGATTTGCTGTCTTCTGGGTTCATTTATAAGGTCACTTAGCGTGGCCTCTCAGCATCTTTAGAACTAAAAACCTTCTTAACTATCTTTTAGGTTAACTCAAATTTGTTACCCCTCTACAGGAAATGTGTATTTTGTAATAGAGATCCTGGAGATGTCATGTATTATGGTTGGATTTTTGAGACATTTTTCTCCAAGGGAGGAAAAAGATGACATTCATTTATGGCCCATAAACCATACAACATAGGCAACTTCCTCCTTTGTCTCTGCTTGATGCTACTTACTATGGGATAAGTACAGATGGTCGGATAAATCAAGTTATCTTCTCCAAACCTCATTTCCTGTTCTACCTAATTTATAGTTATTGTGAGATTATAACAATATGTAAAAACACTGAAACTCCAAAGATACCAGACTGTCTTACTTTCTTACTTTACCTACTATTCTTAGTTAATGTCATCAACTCCCATGAAAAGATGATTCCAAAATCCATATCTCCAGTCATAATGTCTCCCAGGTTTCAGACACAGGACTGTCACTGCCTCCTGGATTTCTCTTAGATGTCTCAGAGGCATTTAACTTCTAATGAAAAATGTCATATGTGTAGGCTTCTATAGGCTGAAGGTCCTCAGAGAATACTTCCGGAATAATTAATTTACTGAGTCTTCTTTCTTCCATGGTTCACTAGGTATGTAGTGTCCTGGAGAGCTTAGAGCAAGAATACCGGAGAGATGAGGACTGGTGTGGTGGACGAGATAAGCTGGGGCCAGCGGCAGAGATCGACCATGTCATTCCACTCATCAGCAAACATTTGGAACAAAAGGAGGCCTTTCTTAAGGTCAGAGCACATTGTCATGCAAGGGCTCAGACTCCTGGCCTTGGCCTTGTTCTTTTATCCTCTTTCTCTTTCTCTTTTTCTCCTTTCTTTCCTTCTTTCCTTCCTTCCCTTCCTTCCCTTCCCTCCCTCCCTCCCTCCCTTCCCTCCTCCTTCCTTCCTCTCTCTCTCTCTTTCTTTCTCCTCCTCCTCCTCCTCCTGTCTCTCTCTCTCTCTCACACACACACACACACACACGCACACATGCGCACACACACCCACAGACACACACACAGCTTCAAACATGCTTCCTATCCCCTCTTTTTTTCTAACCTCTTCCCTAAAGGGGTAAGGGAGTGTAATGAAGATGTTGACTGGCTAATTTCAAAGGTAATTTCAACATTTCTTTCTCTCTTCGCACTTTTTGTATAGTTAGGCTATCGGGATACACTGTTACTACTACTGCAATCTTCAGATATCCCAATATCCCATGGATGTTGTTAACTGAGAAAAAGACATGCTTTCATTCAATTGTGTTTGGCTAATTAAATTATTTTTGATAGTAATATCAAAAAGATATAAGCTTAGATATAAAACGATTAAAATATTTTATAAATGGAAGATGCAAAAATTAGGGTAAGAATTAAAGAAATGAATTTGGATGCCCTATTTATTTATCAATCTAACAATTACCAACACATGACACTGTTCATTCTTCTGTATTAAGAGAGAAATGCCTTATTCCAAGTATTCTGCTAGAGCCCTGCCTTCCGAGGGAGAAAGCACAGGCCTGCTCTGCACAGACTCAGCTGGTGTGGGAAGTCCTTGTGAGCCTCCTTCCCCCGTCTTTGATCTTCTCCTCTGATCTCCTCTCTTCTGTGTTCAAGCTCATCTAAAGGCTCCGTTTGCTCTCAGATTTCTTGCTTTCATGTTCTGCTTCCTCTCAGGTTTCTGGGAATAGAAGAGATAATTTTTATACCCTGACATGTTACCATTGATTTTATTCAATTCTGTAATTACCTGCCTTTCTTTTATTAGGGATTTTCTCTACTTGACCACCTTGAGCTTAATTTTTATTTTTTTTTAAGCTGGCTTCTCCCTTCCCTCCTCCTATCTATCTGGTATCTGCACCTCTATGGGTCAGAACCTTTAGTAATCAGCTCTTACTAATAAGACTAGATAGAAATTATTCTGCGCAGAGCTTATGATGATCTTTTAAAGTTTTCCCTATTGCAAAGCAAGTTTAAAATGGAACAATTTAAGTAGAGCATATAAAAATCTCAAACAGAAGTATAAAGATATTTCTTCATAAAATTAAAAGAAAATATTTCTATTGAAGAAAGAAATAGAAAACCCTCTGGTCTGATGTTTTCCATATGTCCCTAAAACCACAGTGAGAAGCTCCCTATCACTGTGGGAATTATATGCCCAGTAGATAGAATATTGAGCTCTTTATTTGTATTCATTAGTTGATCCGTCTGAAACTCCTTAAGCTGAGACCACCATCAAGCTGTTTCATTCAGGAGCCTCTGTGTTCATGGACTCACCAGCAGGTGTTTGTGTACCAGATATCCCAGATAGCTTTGTTGCTAATTTTTTTATATAACCAGAAAATTATAAAATTTTATAATTGTTTCAATTAATTATATAATAATTTTTAATTATATTGTAGGATCAGAAGGAAAGTATAAGATTCTAAAATTTTACATTTCAGGGTGTGTAGAAGAAAAAAATAAAATAAAATTTCAAAGAAAAATGAAAAAATTTCACAGTTTTACTAAAGATAATTTAATTCTGAAAACTGTGGATTAAAAATTAGTATGCTAGTATTTATTACTTTACAACCAGAAAAAAAACCTGCTTTATAGAGAAATCCAGAAAATACTAGGCTTGAGAGGAACAAGAAATACTGTCAGTTGTCCTAGATCCTAGATCTGAGTTGCTTCCTGGCTCCTACCATTTCCGGGCTCCAGTCTTGTCCATCAGCACACCAAGGAGAATGTGACCAGCCCTCTGTTTGCCACCCACAGCTAATATGAGTCATAAGGGGGGTAGGTAATGTAACAGCCGTTAGTCCTTTATGTAGACTGGCATTCTTCAACAATAGAATGCTTATTAGTGATATTTAGATGAGGGGGACTTGATGGGCAAATAAGTCTGAAAAATGTCAGTAATTTCCATTTAGATTTGGAATGTAGGGTTAATAGATGTGTTTACCAAATTTACTTGCTCAAGTCTAAGTCACACTGATTTTCAAGTGGGTTTATGTTTCCTGAGCTTACACCAGTGGTCATGTAAGAGGCATTCTGGTGGCTGAGGAAAAATAGGCCAAGAGTGAATATTAGTAGTGCCTGGTCAACATAGAAGGAGACAAAGGGTGGCTCATTTCTGATTTTTATCTGAGATGGAATGGACAGAGACAGAAAGGAGTAATTCTTCACTTGACAAAAGGAAAGCTCAGAAGGGTGAGCTCCATAAATTGGAATTGGAGTATCCATGAACCAGTGATAACTTCCAGAGCTCTGCTTCTTCTAGATTCCTTCAGAGTTCTTGAGCCTCCTAAAAAGTACAAGGAGGAGCCAGGTGCCATGGCTCATGCCTGTAATCCCAGCACTTTGGGAGGCCAAGGTGGGCAGATTGCTTGAGCCCAGCACTTTGGGAGGCCAAGGTGGGCAGATTGCTTGAGCCCAGTAGTTTGAGACCAGCTGGGCAGATTGTTTGAGCCCAGTAGTTTGAGACCAGCCTGGGCAACATAGTGAGACCTCGTCTTTACAAAAAATGCACAAAATTAGCTAGGTGTGGTGGTAGGCCCCTGTAGTCCCAGTTACTCAGGAGGCTGAGATGGAAGGACCGCTTGAGCCTGGGAGATGGAGGCTGCGGTGAGCTCTGCTCACGCCACTGCACTGCAGCCAAGGCAACAGAGTGAGACTCTGTCTCAAAAAAAAAAAAAAAAAAAAAAAGGAAAGAAAATGTAGAAGGAAGGAGGGTATGCCTTCACCATTATCTTGGATTCCATACACCTGCTGGGACAGGGGCCTCACGACTTTGTCTTTCTCAGGCGTGCACCCTGGCTCGGCGGAATGCTGAGGTGTTTCTCAAGTACATCCACAGGAACAACGTCAGCATGCCCAGTGTCGCCAGCCACACTCGGGGACCCGAGCAACAAGTGAAAGGTCAGTGAGAGACCTGCCCAGCCATCGGTCACTTCAGCGAATGCCCCTCCCTGAAATATACCATGTACCCAGTTTTCACACAGTCTCAAATGCCCTGCTGCTTCTCCTTGGAAATGAAAATGTATGATGTGGGATGATGTGGGCAGTAATGATTCATGGTCAATTTTTAAACATGCTTCAAGATCTGGAAGGCAAAAACAAGGATAAAATTTCCCCAAGTATTTTCATTTATCTTAGAGTCTGGACAGCACTACCTAGTGGAATTTTCTGAAATAATGGAAATTGCCTGAATCTACGCTGTGCAATACAGCAGCTATTGAGCGCTTGACATGTGCCTAGTGCAACTGAGGAACTAAATTTTAACTTTTGTTTAATATTAACTAATTTAAATGTAGATTATGGCTCCTAGTTAATATATTGAACAGCACAAGACGAGGGTGTCTTATAGCCTAGGAACAGAATGTGGACTGAGAATCCTAAAACCAAATGCTGACCCTGGATTTGTCACTGATTGATTAAGCCTTTTAAAACTTTAGTTTCTTATTTAAAATGAGGGGAGCATCTAGACTCTTGCTATTCAAATAATAGTTCCCAGACCAGCCACATTGACATCCCTGGGAGAGTGTAAGAAACATAGAATCTCAGGCCACACCCAAACCGACTGAGTCAGAAACTGCATTTGGCACTTTGGGAGGTTGAGATGGGAGGATTGCCTGAGGCCAGGAGTTCAAGACCATCCTGTGCAACATAGTGAGACCCTGTCTCTACAAAAAGTTAAAAAATTAGCCTGGTATGGTGGCATGCCTATAGCTATAGTTACTCAGGAGGCTGAGATGAAAGGATCATTTGAGCCCAGGAGCTCAAGGCTGCAGTGAACCACGTTTGCACTGTTGTGGAGCCTGGGCAATTAGAGTGAGACCCTGTCTCAAATAAAAAAGAAAAAAAAAAAGAGAAAAAAAAGCACAAAGAACCTGCTTGTTGGCAAGAACTGTCCAATTCTACCAACCAGGTGATTTATGTGTTCATAAAATTTAGGTAAGTGCTATTCTACATCGCCTTTAATATCTCTCTGAATTCTAGAAAGTCTATGATAATAAATACATAACTTTTGAAAATTACTTATTATCTGACATGTGAAACTTAAATCATTATCTGTGGAATTATTCTGACCATGCAGAAATTAGCCTTTGAGTGAGTGAAGAGTTTAACAAATGTCATCTTGCCAAGGCAGAGAAATATAACTCTGGAGCCCGAGGCTAGGGAGGGAACCCAAGATGACTTGGAGTGAGGAGTGCTATGGGCTTGGAGACACCATGGACAGGGTAGGATGCATGGTCTGCTTAAGAAGGGCTTCCCTCTTCGCTCAGATTGCTCAAGAGTTGGAGAGAACAGAGGCCACTGGACAGAATTAAATCTAGGAATCAAAGTTCCCTACAGAGAGGAGGGAGCAGAGTTTCTCTTCCAAATGTGCTAATCTATTTGTGGTCAGGGGACCTGTGGGGAGCTGGTATTATGTCACTTCTTCTGGCACATTTGAAAGCATCTGTTCTGGCTTCCAAATGTAGATGGGAGATTGGGTGAGGCCAGCTGCCTACTGAGAGACTACATATCCCACCTACACCTCTGCGTGCTGAAGAGTAACAGGCACTCAGAGACAGTGAGAAATGCCTACATCTTCTTGGAGGCAAGACCAGGATGTTGCCCATGTGAAAGCTTTCAAGAAGAGGGGGGAAAATAATCCTGATACTCTTTATGATTTCTGCCTGATCTGGGTTGATTCTCTCAGCCACACCATAGAGGGAGCTTCAGTGAGCAAAACTCTGGCTAGGGAACATAAAGACTAAAAGAAATGGGTTTCTACTCCTTCCTTCCCCAATTGAAGCTTCCACCTGAGCAGGGACCTACAATCCCTTATATATCAGTTTCCTTTTCACCTACTACCTAGACTCAACGCCAATGCCACATAGTTTTGGTTTTTTTATGCTGCTGGTTGTTATATGGCTGCATAACAAGCAAAAAATTCAATGATATCCAACTGTAAGCATATGTTGTTCAAGTGGCTGTGCATTGGCTGGGGAGCAGCATCTCAGCTGGGCTCAGCAGTGCGGTTGTGCTTCAGGCTGCAAGTCTGGCTAGCTTGGCTCCTTCACTCCAGGTAAGGTCTTGTTTGCTCCACGTGTATTTATTCTGGGACCTGGGTTGAAGGGGCAGCAGTTACTCAGGAGAAGTTCCTATAGTGGTGATAGCAGAGGTACAAAGAGCAAAGTCAAGTCTACAAGTACGTTTCAAGGCCCTGCTTCTGTTTTATCTGTTAACAACTCATTTGCCAGAGCAAGTTATGTGGCCAAGCTATGTGGCCAACATCAGTTGGGGAGTGAAAAACTGTACTTGCCTCTTTGGGAAGGAATGAAAAAGTTACGTGATAAAGGCTTAGATACAGGGAAGGGTGAATAATTGGACCCATAAAAGCTTGGGCACACTGGCTCATGCCTGTAATCCTAGCACTTTGGGAGACGGAGACAGAGGCAGGAGGATCACTTGAGGTCAGGAGTTTTGAGACCAGCCTGGGCAACATAGTGAGAACCTGGTCTCTACAAAAAAAAAAGTTTACAAATTGGCTGGGTGTGGTGGCGTGTGCCTATAGTCTCAGCTACTCAGGTGGCTGAGGTGGGAGGATCACTTGAGCCCAGGAAGTTGACGCTGCAGTGAGCTCTGACTGCGCACTCCATCTTGGGTGACAGAGCCAGACCCTGTCTCACAAAAAAAAAAAAAAAAAGCACTTAACCTAAAAGATGAAAAAACACATCCTATCCTCAGAAAGCTAAACTTGGCTGGGGAGGTGAGAATGAAGGGGTATGAAAAGTACATAAAATCAACAAAAACTTCTCAGTGCAAGCACTGCACTTCAGGTTGTGCCATCTTCATAAAGCACAGAAACTTGTACTTTATAGTCCCAGTAATGTGAGAGACCAAGGTGACTAACAACTCAGGCTCTGAAGTCAGATCTGGCCTGAATCTGAACTCTGCCCTTTCCTCTCTGAACAACCCTGAGCTAGTTACCCTCCCTACGCTTTCTCAAAAGCTTTCTCTAAACCTCAGTTTTCTCATCTGTATAATGGAGATAATAATGGTGCATGCATTGTGGGGTATTATGAAAATGAGTGTCTTCCACATACTGAGTATATGATAAATATTATTCATATGGTTATTATTATATATTTTGTTAATATCTAATATGGCAACAGGAAGCAGGAGGAAGACATAAATTTTATTGCTTCCAGCATAGAACATACTATTTAAAACGCTTCAGACATCTATCCACCTACTCAGCTACTCCTGAAACAACAGAAAACTTAGGGAAATAGCATGGACTGAATACCTAACCATGGCCTGCTTGCTGTGCTATATGCCTTGTGTAGACACTCTCATTTAACATCACTTTTAGCTTTTCTTATGATCACATCCAAAACAACATGGGCCCAGAGACAACATGAAGACATAATTCCAACACAGCTTCCCTGTGCCCACTATTTAGAAGTGTTTAAATCGAGGCTATGCCGTTAAAGTGCTGTGTGCACAACCTCTTGTGCAGGTCCAAGAACATGGTTCATGATGTGGGTTGTCAAGCCAGTGACACCAGCCCTCATTGCACTATAAATCTCCTGCCTCTCTTCTAATGAGTCCTTAAGAATGACTGAGATTCCTGTCAAGGTCCACCCATGCTCATTAGACTCTTGGGGCCAATTGAATTAGTTGCTTCCTGAGATTTCTTAGAACCAAGGACTAATTTTGCTATAAAGAGAATCGGGGTCATTTGTAAGTCACTGGTGTTATATTCTTCCCACCTCAGTTGATGGAACTCTCATCAGTGGGCTCTCACCCTAGACTCCTTGACCTTGCTCCTTTCTAGGAAATCCTTTCTGTATCCAGCTTTTGCTCCCTTTCTTCTGATGCTGGATTAGTCTCGTGGGGATGCTTGAAATCACAGTCATGGTCACCTGGCACCTGGGCCATGGGGCTGAAGGGGTTGGTTGGATTGTGCCCATCATATGTATCTCCTCTGCCCACAGCCATCCTGAGTGAGCTCCTGCAGAGGGAGAATCGCGTGCTGCATTTCTGGACCTTGAAGAAGCGGCGGTTAGACCAGTGCCAGCAATATGTGGTGTTCGAGCGCAGCGCTAAGCAGGTTGTCCAAAGCTTTCCCTGGCTCTATCTCAGTTCTGGGGAGCATACAGAGGCCCAAAACCAAGGCTTAGTCCAGAAGAGGGCCACAGCAGCAAATTGGGGATGGGAGTGGGGAATAAAGAGGAAAGAAAGCAGGGTGTCACTTGTCAGCAATTCAGCATTTATCAAGCTCTCTGTTTTGGGTTTGGTAACAGGAGATGTGAGGAAATGCTAGGTCACCCACTATGTCCCTAATTCATGGATGATATTGGGCCTGGCCTAGAAGAGTCCCCAGTCTACTGGGGGAGACCCTCTCTTTGCTGGTAAGTGTTCCAAATCAGGGGAGGGCTCGTTCATAAAAAACAACTCCAGAGCTACATACCAATCAAATTGTGTCAGTGTTTCCTGGGTCCATTAAGTTGTCCCGACAATAACCTGCATTGTAATATGGCATGTCTTCTACTGACAGCTGCCTTTTGGGGGACTGGATGGGTTGTTTCCTCCCATAGGCGCTTGACTGGATCCAAGAAACAGGTGAATTTTACCTCTCAACACATACCTCCACTGGAGAGACCACAGAGGAGACTCAGGAACTGCTGAAAGAATATGGGGAATTCAGGGTGCCTGCCAAGGTAGGAAACATCCCAGACCCTTCCCCAAATCCACCCAGAACTCTCCATCGTGGCCAATTTCACATTATGGAAGCAAAGACAGCTTCTGTAAGCAAAAATACCTGGCTGCAGTGGCAAGGGGGAAAGCATGTAAATGTCCTAAAGGATTGTCTCTAGAAACCTGAATACCCAAAGAATTGCAGCTGCTGGGTAGAGCAGCTGTATGCAGGAAGTCAACTGCTATATACTGTGCTTCCAGATACTTATCTTCATGCTCCAGGTTCTGGAATCTGCTATATTCTTTCAGACCAAATCAGAGAAAAGGGTGTATTCATGTAAAAATGTTGCCTGTGCATGTGAACACTGCACATATCCACATATTCTTGCAATTTGAGTGGCTTGGGAAGTTCACCTTATTAGAAGGGCCAGTGACTATATGGGTACACAAAACAGGTGAATTTCTCCTTTTCTGAACTATTTCCATCTGGCCTCAAACCTGCTCATGAGCTAGGCTGGGTCTCTGGGGAGCAAAATGTACAAGGATGTATATACCAATTCATACCAAGATTGTGGGGAATGCCATAATAGAAGGAAACCTGATTTTCATCTGTTTTCACAGCCAGGATTTGATCTGAGGATGCTTGGGTTTGAATGAAAATCTGATCTGCCTCAAGTTCCTCTTTGTAGTGTCTTCATCTCTCACACGGGGCTCCTTGCCACATAGGAGCCATTTTTGGCATACTTCCACATATAGCAGACGCTCTTCCCAGGTTGAGAGATGCTCTTGTTGGGGTCAAGGTGGGAAACATCCTATCCAGAGATCCCTCTGACACTATAAGGAATGTTCCTCTGGTTTGGTGTGACAAAATTAGACCCTTAGCCTCATTCCTGAGCTGATATTTCAGAAGTGGTTATCCACTTTATGAATCTTATCCTAAGATCTCTCAACTTTGGGGAGCATCTCCCTGCATCCTTGTGAGCTTTGGGCCTTTTTGCCTAATGCGAAAAGCTATGAGCACAGATAAGAGACTCATTTCAGTACCAGCAAAAGCAAACAGCACAAAGAAGGTGGCAGATGCACAGAACCCTATTCAAATCCAAATTAAAATGGCTTGTGAATTAACAAGTTTGGCTCTATCCACCCTTCTCCAAATAGGGTCGATAATGAGCCATTAACAGGATGAATAGTATGAGATCCATTGGTGTTCCTATCTGCATAGGGTGGATCACAGCAGATACCCAGAACTTCATAGGATCAAAATCTTTCCATAATCAAAGTGGAAATGTGAAGAATTATTCGGTCAATCTTATTCATCCTACCTTTGTAACCTTCTTCACATATTTCTCCTCTTTTTCATTCACATAGCTACTACCCTAAGCTGTAGTAGCTTCCTAAAGGGATTGCATGCCTTTGGCCTTTCCTTCCTTCCTTCCACTCCACCCTGCCCTTCATTGCTGTTCATCTTTAAAATGCTGCTTTGGTCACATAACCACCCAGATCAAGAACTTTAATGATTTCCTAATGCCTTTAGGATAATGCTCCACAACTCTACAGCTGTGCCACCCTACCTCCCCGGCTTTATCTTCAATTAGTATTTTATGCAGAGTTTATGCTCCAGCGGAATGGATGTATTCTCTTACCCTCTGAGAGATACATCTTATACTTTTTTGTCTATGTGCCTTTTTCATACATTTCTCTGCCTGGAATACCCTTCCCTTCCCTCTAGTTTGTGCTTTTTAAGAGGAACACCCCCCCTTTCCACTCTAGAGCCTCCTCCTCTATGATCCTTCCCACATACCAGGATATGATCCAGCTCATCCCTGCACTACAGCCCTTGTCTGTATAACCCTTCACCTGGGCCAGGTGCAGTGGCTCACACCTGTAATCCCAGCACTTTGGGAGGCCAAGGCGGGCGGATCATGAGGTCAGGAGATCAAGACCATCCTGGCTAACGTGGAAACCCCGTCTCTACTAAAAATACAAAAATTAGCTGGGTGTGGTCACGGGCGCCTGTAGTCCCAGCTACTCAGGAGGCTGAGGCAGGAGAATGGCGTGAACCCTGGAGGCAGATCTTGCAGTGAGTCGAGATCAGGCCACTGCACTCCAGCCTGGGCAACAGAGTTGGAGTGCAGTGTTTTGGACTCCGTCTCAAACAAACAAACAAACAAGCCCTTCACCTGGCACAGACCATCTCTCCAGTAATCTATGCAATGTTATCTCCTATATAAGCCAACAGAATACTTAAAGACGAGAACCACACTATTCATCCTGAGTTCCCTAGGTTACCTGACTACATTTTACACATTCAAAGGGGGCTACAACCATTCGGGAACATAAGGAAAAAAGGAAGTTTGAGTAGATTCATCCCTTCTCGTTTATATTTAATATGAATCTTCTACTTTGGCTGTCTTTGTTCTCTATCTCTCCCGACATAACTATCATGTTCCAAATCTCAGGGTTATTCATATTAGAATATCTACAGGATAACAAACCCAGCTGAGGAGCTTCTGATTAGAGGCAGCAGCCTCCTGCCTCACCCTAGTCCCACTTTCCAGAGGTAAACCTCTTCCAATCAGCTGTCTTTAATTATAATCTTTATAACCAATAAAATGAATTTGAAATGGAGACCAAATTGACCTTTAGCCACAAGAGAATACATATGGTGGCCCTTATGGTTGAATAGGGCAACGGAGTACATTGAATTTAATAATATTGTGGTCCAAAGGAGCAGACCAAGTAGAAGAAACATTGGATATAGAAAGATACTTTCTATGTAAAAGCTCACAAATGTAAGAATAAAAATGAAATAAAAAGAGTTTGAATGAGGAAAAAAGGAAAACATAATTCTCAAGGTGTGGTATGCCTATAGATAGTCCATTAAAAGAATAGAAATGGTATTTTCCTATTATGGATTTCAAAATGTATAAGGGGTCAAGGCACACAGTGATGGGAAAGCTTAGTCATCATGACATTTGGAAGAACTCCATTTCTTCTAAAAGCAAAACATTTTAAAGATGATTTTGTTTTTCATTTTTTACAAATTCCATGGTTTTTACCATATTCACAAGGTTGTGCAAACATTGCCACTGTTTAGTTCCAGAACATTTTCATTACCCTAGAAAGAAACCCTATGCCCATTAGCAGTCACTCTGCATTCCCTACTGTCCTTAATCTGTGGCAACTACTCATCTGCTTTCAGTCTCTATGGGTTTGCCTGTTTGGGCATTTCATATAAATGGAATCATATAATATGAGATCTTCTGTGACTGGCTTACTTCCCCTACCCTAATGCTTCCAGGATTCATCCATGCTATCAGCATGTATCAATCCTTTTTTCCTATTTATTGCTAAATAGCATGCCATTTCATTGATATACCACTTTTTGTTTACTATTCATCAGTTGATGGACATTTGGGTTGTTTCCAGCTTTTGGCTGTTATGAATAATGCTGCCAGAAACCTTTATATTCAAGTTTTGGTGTGAACATATGTTTCAGTTCCCTTATGTGCATACCTGGGAGTGGAATGGCTGGGTTATATGGAGTTCTACTATGTTTAACTTTTTGAGGAACTGCTAAACTGTTTTTCAAAGCAGCTGTACCATTTTATACTCTCACCAGCAATTTGTGAGGGTTCCGATTTCTCCACATTCTCACCAACACTTGTTATTGTGTCTTTGTATATAGCCATCCTAGAGGGTGTGGAGTGGTATTCATTGTGGGTTTTGATTTGCATTTGCCAATGGCTAATAATGTTAAGAAAATACTTTTTTTTTTTGAGACCGAGTCTTGCCCTGTCGCCCAGGCTGGAGTGCAGTGGCCGAATCTCAGCTCACTGTAAGCTCCACCTCCCGGGTTTATGCCATTCTCCTGCCTCAGCCTCCTGAGTAGCTGGGACTACAGGCGCCCACCACCTCGCCCGGCTAATTTTTTGTATTTTTTACTAGAGACAGGGTTTCACCGTGTTAGCCAGGATGGTCTCGATCTCCTGACTTCGTGATCCGCTCGTCTCGGCCTCCCAAAGTGCTGGGATTACAGGCTTGAGCCACCGCGCCGGGCCAAGAAAATACTTTTTTAAGCTGGTAATTTCATCTCTGAAAATGAAGGAATCCATGAGATAAACTGGACTTAATTCATCTTGACAAAAGAAAATTAAGCAGTAATGAAAGAAACTGGAGCCTTAGCTGAACGAAATTATGTTTTCCTGAGATTCAGATAGCAGAGAAAGGGAACGCTGGGGTTGTCAGATGGTACTTTAGACTGAGAGAGGTAGAGTCTAAACAGTTCAGATAAAAGATAGGCATGATTCTATTTCTGAGACTCTTTTTGTTTTAGATGGAGTTTTACTTTAGTCACCCAGGCTGGAGTATAGTGATGTAATCTCTGCTCACTGCAACCTCCACCTCCTGGGTTCAAGTGATTCTCCTGCCTCAGCATCCCAAGTAGCTGAGATTACAGGTGCTTGCCACCAGGTCTGGCTAACTTTTGTATTTTTGGTAGAGACAGGGTTTCACCATGTTGGCCAGGCTGGTCTTGAACTCCTGACCTCAGGTGATCCACCTGCCTTTGCCTCCCAAAGTGCTGGGATTACAGACGTGAACCACTGTGCCTGGTCTTTCTGAGACTGTCAAGTGGAATATAGTTCACATGTGATGGAAAGTTTGGAAAATTTTGGTTCTTTTATGTATACTAACAATCCCCTGCTGAATGAATCCGAAGATATATTTCAAGAAACCTATTCACCTGCACAAGGAGCTCAGTAAATTTGTGTCTACAAAAAAAATTGATAAGAAATATCAATATTTCTTATTATCTAATTATAAGGAATATCAATAATGAAAGGCAAATATGGAAGATTATGAGATTATAAGATTACTATCAAGAAGGCAAAATCTTAAAGTCTTGCAAAATGTGCTGAAGTCAAAAGGGCTTTAAAAAAATTTATTCAGAGTGAGGCTCACTATTAGAGGAAGATCATAACCAAAGAAAAAAAGAAAGGAAAGGAGTAAAAGAGAGAGTGGGGAGGGAAAGAGAGAGGGAGAGAGAGAAAAAAATAGAATTACTGCACCCCTCTTTTGAACCCCTGTCTTTTCCAGCAGGTAACTATAATTCAAAGTGGAAAGGCAAAACATAAATTAGGGGACACATGAAGCCCAAGTGAGCTCTCAGGTCTAGATTTCCAGGCCCAGATGAATTATGGTCCCCAAAGTTTCCCTTTTAGCCACAAGATCTTGTCCATACTTCCAAACCTTTCATTCAAGAACTGCTGCAGTCTGACCCCCATTTTATTAGTTTATATAAGTTACTGTCTTTGGAGGAAAGATTTGAGTTTCAAATGGACATAGGTTGAACGAGAAAGATACTACATGGCCGTGTGTGGAAATAAAGAAGATAGAAGCGATGTGTCTGAACCTCCCAGAAATCCAGAAAAAGCTCAGTGACTCAGCCCCATGGGAAAAGCAAGAAATGTGGCGCAGTGTCACCTCTGGAGATGAAAACTGGAATGTTACCGGAGACCAAGGGTGTCTCAAACAGCCACATCATCTGGTCATCGTCTGAGAGCAGAGGACCAGAATCTGTGTAATGTTCTACCATTTCTATACCACAGCTTCCTTTTTCTTCTTCCTCTCTGCTTTCTGTGATTTCACTTCTACTCTGCAGCCAATCATCCAGATTCCTGTCTGTGCAGTTTAAATCCTCAGGGAAACAACCTCAATTGACACGGCATATTTCCAGTCCCCTATTTAGACACAGCTTTTAGGCCAGGACACCTCAGAAGTCACTGGCTGCATCTTGATTGGCTGCCCTCATAAGAAACGTTTTTACCTCTGATCTCAAAAGCTGTGACCAGGCATTTAGCAGGTCACGTGATGCCACCACAATCACCAATGTATAAGAAACCATTTCTGAATACTCCCAGTGGGGACTGTGGCCATGGTTGGTATCTCAGTGCACTTATCCAATTCATGGGCCAAATTTATCATCTACTTCTTCCCAATAAAAATCTTCAACTCTTGCTGGTCTAGCTTTACTCACCTCCAAACACAAGATTTGCTCATCCATTCAGTCAACATTGATTATATGCCTACTATTTTTTAGACACTGGAGATATACAAATGAATGAGATGTAACACTTACCTTTTAGGGTTCATGGTCTAATGAAGGAGACATATATGCTAAATACATGTGATATATGCTAAAATACAAGCATGTATGTGATACTGTGGGAACACTGGGAAGGGCAGTTCCCACTTGTTTTTTGGGGAGGAGAGGAGAGGAAAAAGGGCATTGGATCAAGAGTGGGGGTGAGTAAGAACCACTTGTCCCAGCAGGAAGGGCATGCAACATTCAACATGGCTGCAGTGTAGGGAATGGAGAGCAGTGGAAACAGGGCTGCTACAAAGGTAGGTGGAGCCACATGAGGAAGGGCGTGTCTACACTTCCCTCCACCTACTTCCTAAGGATGCATCTAAACTCATTTGACTGTCTCTTTGCTCCTCTAGTCCCCACATATACCTAGAATACTCTTGGTCACAAACCATTTGCTTTGCTGACTCTGAATCACAGTTTTGATGCTTTAGGATATAATTTTCTCTGATAGAGCTGCCCTAGCATGGCTACTGCCACCAGCTGGCTGTAAAACCCTTTCTCATAGGTGTAGTCACTTTACCAAGAGCAGAGAATATGTATTTCCAAGACTTTTCCATTAAAAAAAAAAAGGTCTCTGTTTTAAGTAAATAGAAAACCAAAGAAAATTGTTTTCAGGAAAAATAAAAAAAAAAAATACCCTACATGCAATAAGGTGAAAGTCCCCAGGATACTTAGACACTGGAGATATATAAATGAGTAAGATGATTAAAAAGAGGGATTCAGTAATTCTAGTTTAGATAGAATCGAGTAGATTTTCATGGCTGAAGAAATGTTTCTGCTATCCTCACACCCACTTCCTTTCCTTCACACCAAAGCTCTTGCCCTTTATCTTCCAGTACCGGCACCAGCCTACTGTCCCGAGATAGGAGAGGCTCCATGTGCTGAGTGAGCTACTGGAGAGCTGGATCCCTGGTCCTTGGTCCCTGGCCATGTGTGCAGCAGGCAGAGCACTCTCAATGCGCCTCTCTGACACCCTCTTTCTCCGGCATTTCTTGGGAGGGTTGGTCTCTCATGGGAGGGGCTGTAGATGGGCCTGGAAGGAACAGGTTGGGTGAGGATAGTAGAATAAAGAAAGAAGGGCTCTGTTGTTTTTTCTACTGTTGCTCCAGTTCTGCCTCAGTTTCCCTGTTACCTAGATTATAGCATGGTTTAAACCTTGGACTTACTTTCCTCCAGTCCAAAAGATAATTTTCCTTCTTAGAATACTATTTAAATGTTCTTTCCTTTTCCTGAGCAATTTTAGAGTTTGAAAATCCAAACTTAAGATAAAAAAATGGGTAGCAGTCCACTTGTTAGGTGTCTCTCTCATTCCCATGACTTACCCAGCTTAAGTACTGCCTCTCCGTGAGACCTCTGCTACCCACGCCTGTCCACCTTCATTTTCCCCTTTTAAAATTCCTATAGTATTAACTCTACATTCTCCCATTTTGACATTCAATTACATAATGCCCTGAGTTATTTAACTACTCTGTGTGAAATGAAGATTTTTTTTTCCTTTTGTTTGACCCCCAAGCCTGGTCCTATAGCTCTTTACACAGTATATGGACCAAGTAGGTGTTGAACAAACTCTTGCTAAAAATGAAATTAACCCAGTAAACATCTGAGTTCCACTTTACCTAGTCCTGTAATAGATGATGGCTTCATTAACCTCTTTCTCCTGCTGTCTAATGGAAACTAAAGACAAGATTCTGGTGGTGACAGGGACAGAGTTAACTCTTAAATCTGCTCATTGTATTTATTTAGATCCTGGCATGTGCCAACTTACATGAGGTTTAGAGCTGGTACAGTGGAGGGGGCAACCAGGAACTAAAGGGCAGAGACAAATAGGCTCGTTTGCTTACTGGTAGTATGAAGTTGGACCAGCCCTAAGCCTCTCTAAGCCTCAGATTTTTTTCATCTGTGGTTCAAAGAGACCTGCATCACTTCCCTCCACCTACTTCCTAAGGATGCATCTAAACTCAAATGGCTTTCAGATACAGTAACACACTGTGTAAATTAGTAAAGCATATTAATATAAGCGATTCTTACATCAATAATAATAATGGCTAATGTTTATTGCTTACTGAGTTCTTACTGTGTTCCACTGTACTAAGCACTCTACGTTTATCAACTCATTTAATACACCAACCCTCTGAAGTAGGATCAGCCCTCCATATCTACAGGTATCGCATCCATGGATTCAACCAGCTGTGAACTGAAAATGTTTTTTTTCAAATGGATGGTTGTGTCTGTACTGAACATATACAGACTTTTTTGTTCTTGTCATCATTCCCTAAGCCATACAGAATAACAACTATTTACTTAGTATTTACATTGTATTAGGTATTGTAAGTAATTTAGAGATGATTTGAAGTGTTTCTGAGGATGTGGGTAAGTTATAAGCAAAAACTATACCATGTTTTATAAGGAACTTGAGTATCTGGATTTTGGTATCCATGGGGGGCCCTGGAACCAGTTTTCCCCACCCCAGCACTGAGGGATGACTGTAATATTATGATTCCCTTTTTGCAAATGAAGAAACTGAGCACAGAGGGCTTCAATAACTTGCTCAAGATCTCCCAGTTAGTAGTAACAAAGCTGGGATACATACCCAGGTAGTCAGCTATGAGGTATCTATGACTGCTTTAAACAGGAAGAGAGGATTTGGGATGAAGGGACAGGAGAATAAATGTAATCCAGTAACTTAAGGCCATCTTTTGGGGCAGCAAACAAAGGAGAAGGTGAAGCTTCTGATTCAGCTGGCCGATAGCTTTGTGGAAAAAGGCCACATTCATGCCACGGAGATAAGGAAATGGGTGACCACGGTGGACAAGCACTACAGAGATTTCTCCCTGAGGATGGGGAAGTACCGGTACTCCCTGGAGAAAGCCCTAGGAGTCAACACAGAGGTAGGCAGGGGTATTGCCCTTTGGGACATCCTCCCTTCTCATTTCCCTGAGCACCACTGCCCTCATCACCATGGAAGAAAAGCATGTTTCCAGAGCAGTTCTTCTGAGCTGTTGACCCCTAGAGCACCTGTCTTGTGTGGCTTTTCTAGTGGGGAGTGCTGGGTGGATATTGCTGATCCTTTAACCTCCAGTCCCCTGTGATTAGTACTCTATACATTACAAAATCAACTGGCCAGTAGTAGGGCCTATGGCTACAGAACAGAGTTTTTCTCTGTATAGACTTTGAGAACGAAAAGCTTTATCTTAGCTTCATAAATACCATCTTCCACCCAATTATGTTAATTGGCAAATGATTAGAGTGCCCAGTATATATAATAGTGCTCTTTCAAGAATAAGGGGTGCAAATTGTACAAGGGTTATTTGACATTTCAACAGAACAGAGGTATAATTTGCCATGAACCAGGGAAGACGAACTTTTAATCTCTTCTTTATAATAGGGGTTAGTAACCTGTGAATTAAGAGCTTAATACAGCCTGGCAATTTAATCCTAGGATGTCTAATTCTTAAATCTTCAAATAGGCTCATGATCTGAAGCAGAGCAGCCTGGAGAGTGAAGTGGCCAAACCACCTAAAGTTGAGAGAGTTAATGTCTCCCCCAGGCTTTAATCTGTGAGTTTTTATCTAGGAAGTTCCATCATATATAAATACCAAATGGTGGTTAAAATTAGTAGGGATGAGCAATGAGAAAGTTCAGTCATTGTTCTGTTATTTAGCTTTCTGTTTCCAAGGGAAATTGCTTGTTTAAATAAATATATTTGGTTTTATTATTTTCTTTTGACAAATGAACGGTTTTATATCTTTATGTGTTTTTGTTTCACATCTATTTTAAATGGTTAAGAATCAGTCTTAGACCCATTTATGAATGCATTTAGATTTAATTAGGACCAAAGGCCTTGGGGAAATAGACACATAATTATCAAATGTGTTTATTGTTTTTTCTTACTGTGGATATTTACCCTAAACATTTGACCTGAACATTTTATTTCTCTCTTATTTGAAAAAATAATAATGATCCCATGAAGAACAGTGCTTCTGGGTGTGAGTCTGTAAGATCCCTCATGTTTTTATCCTCCATTATATCCTTTTTTCCCCCTTTTACCACCTCCCTCAACTCGAGTGAGTTGCTTTCCCAAAGCATCACAAGGTGACCTTTGTGATCCCTCCATGTGCAGGATAATAAGGACCTGGAGCTGGATATTATCCCGGCAAGCCTTTCGGATCGGGAGGTCAAGCTGCGGGACGCCAACCACGAAGTCAATGAAGAGAAGCGGAAGTCAGCCCGGAAGAAAGAGTACGTGTTGGCTTCCGCCGCGCTAACTGGCTCCCCGTAACTGTGGTGGGCTTTCACCGCCGCTTGTCCCTTTGGATAGCTTAATATGTCCTCGTGGCCACCTACAGGGATTGGGATGAACAGACATAATGTTTGCATTGAGAATATGAGTTCCCTTTGAAGGCTTTGAAGTCTCTCCAGTCTGTCCTTCACCTGAATTATCTTCATTTATTAGTAACTTCCTAGACAAAATTTTCCTCATAGATCTTCACATTGTACTTCACAATGTCAAAACTCAACATGGAACAAATCAAATATTTTTTCATCTCCTCCAAATTTTATTCTCCTTTCTGATTTTCTTTTTTTAACATTTTTTTATTTTTTTTATTTTTTGGGACAGAGTCTCCCAGTGTCACCCAGGCTGGAATGCAGTGGCATGATCTCAGCTCACTGCAATCTCTGCCTCCTGGGTTCAAGCAATTCTCCTGCCTCAGCCTCCCGAGTAGCTGGGATTACAGGTGTGCACCACCATGCCTAGCTAATTTTTGTATTTTTAATAGAAACAGGGTTTCACCATGTTGGCCAGGCTGGTCTCAGACTCCTGACCTCAAGTGATCTGCCCACCTCAGCCACCCAAAGTGCTGGGATTATAGGCATGAGCCACCATGCCCAGCCTCTTGCTTCTGATTTTCTAATTCCCATCAATAGTGTCACTAATTTTCTAGTTTTTTTCTGAATTATTTGCAAAAACTTCCCACAGCTTTCCTGCAGCTGGTCCCTGCCCAATTCACCTGCACAGCGATGCCGGGTTTACCTTTCTGGAGTACATTTTATTATTGCTAATACCAATACTCTCCTGCCACCAGCACCTACACTTTTTATGTCCTGAACATTACATAAAGTGCCTTTACACACATTTTCTCTTTGTATCTTTCTATCAGTTCTCTCAGGCAGCTAGGATTATTCCCATTTTACATATAATAGGACTTAGAAAAGTCAAGTAACTTTCCCCAAACCACACAGATGGTGAGCAATGAAGCCAGAATTTAATCTAGCTTTGACTCTTCAACATTCTTTGATTTCTTTCCATTATGTCTGTCACCAGCTTCAAATTGTAGATGGTTTGCTACGACCCCCAGAATAATGATAAAAATCCTCAAGGTACTATCCTTTGGTCTCATCTAAGTCAATTTTACTTCAAAATACTTCCTAGTTCAGATCACACCCTTCAGTCAGATCATTTTCACTGACTCCTCTCAGGTCTAAGAATAAATTGTATATAATTGAGAATGCTCTGCTAGCCAGGCGCAGTGGCTCACATCTGTAATCCCAGCACTTTGGGAGGCCGAGGCAGTTGGATCACCTGAGGTCAGGAGTTTGAGACTAGCCTGGCCAACATGGTGAAACCCTGTCTCTACTAAAAATACAAAATTTAGCCGGACGTGGTAGCACACGCCTGTAATCCCAGCTACTTGGGAGGCTGAGGCAGGAGAATTGCTTGAGGCCGGGAGGCAGAGTTTGCGCCACTGCACTCCAGCCTGGCGGACAGAGCAAACTATGTCTCAAAAAAAAAAAAAAAAAAAAAAAAAAAAGAGAGAGAATGCTCTCCTTTCTCTTTGTTATTTTCCTTTTCATTTCCTATCCTTTTTTTCCTATTTGGTTTTATTTTGCTCTCTGTAAGTCCTGTTGATTCTTTAAAATCCATCTCATATCATATGCCTATATAAATCCTTTATCTACAACCCCCACTGTCATTGGCCCATCCTTTATGAACTCCTTTACTTCTTTTCTGTACCAATTCCCATTTTACTTATTCAACCAATTCTTAAGCTAGATTGTATGCTCCGTGACAATAAGAAGTATTTTATACTCTCTTGTATGAATCAAGGGACTAGAGAATAATGAAGATAATGTAATTATTGATCAAGAAAAGCTTCTAGTCAGGCAGGGCACAGTGGCTCATGCCTGTAACTTTGGGAGGCTGAGGTGGGCAGATCACCTGAAGCCAGGAGTTCGAGACCAGCCTGGCCAACATGGCAGAAACCTGTCTTTGCTAAAAAAAAAAAAAAAAAAAAAAAAACTTAACCAGGCATGGTGGTGTGCACCTGTAATCCCAGCTACTCAGGAGGCTGAGACATGAGAATCCCTTGAACCCAGGAGGCAGAGGTTGCCACGAGCCAAAATTGCTCCACTGCACTCCAGCCTGGGTGACAGAGCAAGACTCCATCTCAAAATAAAAAAGGAAGGAAAAGAAAATCTTATGGAAAATAATTGGATATAGAAATTAAAACCTTGAGGGAAGGACAGGACGTTATTTAAAATCACAAAACAAATAAGGACTGTAACATCAGTTTCTTTACTTGAAGTTCAGGGATACACCATTGGGCCAGAAGAAAATAAGGCATGCTTTAGGAGGCATTCCAGTATCAGATGGTCCCTGCCCTGACTTGATCTAGGTATTCAGATTTCAAAAGGAAGAAAAAGATGCTTGGAAATTGGTCCAGTGAGTGAACCGTAGATGTTAGAATGTAAAGCTGCCACCTAAGTTTACTCCTAGGTCAGCAATAGCCCATGAGGAGATGAGGCAGAGGAAAATACGCAAGAAGAGAGTAGAGGATGCTGAGATTCCAACATTTTGGAAGAATCTGAAGTAGCTGAGGTTTTCATAAGTTGAATTCTGTTTTCTCAGAATAAGAATGAATAGGGATCAGAATTCATTTAGCAAGCTGGAACCAACTTATCACTAGATTCCTGCTTTGCTCCCTAAGTATCTCAGCACCACTTTCAGAAACGTCCTGACTCCAGGTAGGCAAAACACATTTTTCTTCTTTGGTTGTTTGGTAGGAAGTTGTCTACCAACATTTCACTCTAATCAAGAATTACAGGGCATTGGACAGGGTAAGCAATGAACCGTGCCCATCTCATAAACCATTTCTTTTTTTTTTTTTTTTTTTATACTTTAAGTTCTAGGGTACATGTGCATAACGTGCAGGTTTGTTACATATGTATACTTGTGCCATGTTGGTGTGCTGCACCCATGGCACAAGTATACATATGTAACAAA
>NC_045435.1:40593624-40637245 GCF_002776525.5 Piliocolobus tephrosceles
CTAGGGTACATGTGCATAACGTGCAGGTTTGTTACATATGTATACTTGTGCCATGTTGGTGTGCTGCACCCATCAACTCGTCAGCACCCATCAATTCATCAGTTATATCAGGTATAACTCCCCAATGCAATCCCTCCCCCCTCCCCCCTCCCCATGATAGGCCCCGGTGTGTGATGTTCCCCTTCCCGAGTCCAAGTGATGTCATTGTTCAGTTCCCACCTATGAGTCCTAGCAAACTATCATAAACCATTTCTTGACACTAATTCGTTTATGCTGGCTGGGGTTACAAAGTAACACATATCCAGAGATTTCTGGAGGAGTTTGTGAAGAATATTTTGACACTGTGTTTGGGAATTACTAGAAAAAAAATTGTATGTCCTAAAATTAAGAAGCTCTATGTAGTTTATTTTATCAAGATGAAGTAGGACCACAGGTTCCTTGGAGCTGAAGAAACTAAAGCTGCTCTGTGAAGTCAGAGCTTGTTCATATGGGGAGTGGATTTGTTTGTTAGGGCTGCTGTAACCAAGTACCACAAGTTGGGTTGTTTAAAGAGCAGAATTGTGTTGTCTCACGGGTCTGGGGGCTAAAAGCCTAAAATCAAGGTGTCAGCAGGGTTGATTCCTTCTGAGGGCAGTGAGGGGAGGGTCTGTTTCAGGCCTCTCTCCTTGATAGCTTGTAGATGGCTGTTTCTGTGCTCATGTGACATAATCCCAGAATATATGCCTGTGTCAAAAATTCCTCGTTTCATAAGGACATCAGTCGTTAGATCCAGGGGCCACTCTACTCCACTACTACAGTGATACTGTTTCCAAATAAGACCAAAATCTGAGGTATTGGAGATTAAGCCTTCAGCATATGAATTTCAGGGGGGTCATAATTCAGCCCATATCTGGGAGGGGGATGAGGGAACTACACCTGGCCAGATCTTCCTCCTTGGTTCCTTCTGTGACAACAAATAGGCAGAAGAGATTAAAGGATGGGTGGAAAATGAAACAAATGGGGATGGTGATAGCAGAGCTAAATTGTGAAGAAAGGCAGGTAAAACTGCAGGAAGCAGATGGGAACAAAAGAACAATTCTAGAAAACCAAAGGCAATAAAATCAAAGGCAAGTTTTCAAAGCTTGTCAGTTTATGTTCCTTCTGATCTCCCTTCTGTCCTAATTTCATAGCAATCTACAGCTCATTTAATCATGGAATGTTTCCTGAGCACTTACCATGCACTCGGCATGTTGCTTACGTGATCTTGTTTAATACTTGCAGCAATTCTGTGTGATCAGCTATCTTGTAAGTAAGGAGACTGAGACCTGGAGAGGCAAGTCCTACCTCTGGTTGTAATTCAGTTCCTATCTGTCTGACTCCAAAGCTTATGCACTTTTTACTCTACCAATAGAGTTCAATTCAAAGAATAGAAAAATATAGAATATACCACAACGAGGCCATGTATCATAAGTTTAACAATTGCCTAAGCATATTGTATTATTTAGAGGCCCAAGGAGGAGAACCTTCTCTTTAAAGATACATAACACACACTTCTCTTTATGGGGAGCTGAGAAGCAGTCATTTATTACTGATTTGTACTGCGCTTATGGTTGCATGTTCAGTTTTCTACACATCTGTTGATGCTGTAAACAAGTCCTATTGGAAATATATTGAACAAATAGCTAAAAGGATAATCTAGGTCAGAGGTCAGCAAACATAGACCAAATCTGACCTGCCAACTATTTGATGTAGTCTATGAACTAAAAATTATCTTTTATAGTTTTAAGTAATTGGAAGAATTATCAAAAGAAGAAGAATGTTTTATAATGTGAAAATTAGATAAAATTCAACTTTTAGTGTCCATAAATGATTTTATTGGAACACAGCCACACTTACTTTTTTTTTTTTAACACATTGTCTATGGCTCCTTTCACATGACAACAGCAAAGTTGAGTGGTTGTGACAGAGACCGAATTGTCCACAGAGATTTATTATCTGACTCTTTATAGAAAAATGGCTAACCCCTGATCTCGGTGTGTTGGATATCTTTTCCGGGCTTTGAAACCTGGTTTATTATGGTACCAAGAACTGCTTTGGTATACATCTACAAACTCTACTGAACAGAAATCATTCTGGGAGCTGTAAGAGAAATGTGGAAAACTGAGATTCAAGCTATCTAGTTGATGAGACAGAATATATGAACAGTCCTGCCTGCCTGTACTCACATGAATATCACCACAGAATCACAAGTATTAGTAGTAGGACTAGGGTGGAAAAGAGAGAGAATATGGACCTAGCTGAGCACAAACCTGCTAAAGGGATGCAGGGCCAATGGTCAGGAAGTATCACAAGTATCATAGGTAGATACCTGTAGGAAAGGGAAGGAATTTTGAAGAAAGGAAAAGACCTGTTGATGAAGTAGAAAAATAGGACATTTAAGAATGTCATACATGCCGGGGTGGGGAAGTGAAGTTTGAAGGAGGAGAGACATTATATCTATAACCAACTAAAAGCCCATTTGTTTCCTTCTAGATTTATTATGGCTGAACTACTCCAGACAGAGAAGGCTTATGTAAGGGATTTACATGAGTGCTTAGAGGTGAGTCTTTCAGTAGTCTGTTCACAGCTATATTGGAAAAATGACATCCTTGCCAGCATCAACTCCTCAATTGGAATTTGGTGCTGTTGGTCTTCTCCCAGAGAGTAATGAATTAAAAAGCCAGCCAGAGGAAATTTTCTCCTAAAGTCAACAACAATTGCAGAGAGTTTAAAGTACTTTTGAAAAGAAAGTTTAAACTTTTCTCAGACTGGAGCTAGACGCAGGAAAAAGAAGTATATAAGGCACTTCAGTTCAAAATAAAACCATGACACAGTCAATGAACTTAAATTGGGTCTGAAAATCTGCATCCTGACCCCCCATACTCAAATTTACACACATTTCATAAATAACAAGAGACTGTGGAGTTCGTGTTCTTACTAAAGTTCAGGATAATGAAATATTCAGGTTTTATTTATACCTCTTACGTTTATTTCACACATCACTTTTTAAACTCTACATGCATTTACAGTTTGAGTCTTGCCCCACAAGTTTGAGTGCCTGTTTATTTTGTCTGTATTTTATATGGCATGCCAGGCTTGCCAGTGATGAAACTGTTACTGTCTTACAGACCTACCTGTGGGAAATGACCAGTGGTGTGGAGGAGATCCCCCCTGGGATCCTCAATAAAGAGCATATCATCTTTGGCAACATCCAAGAGATCTACGATTTCCATAACAAGTAGGTTTGTGGAGGGTCTCAGAGGTGCACACTTAGTCTGTAAAAACCAGACAACAGGGTTCCCAAGAAGTGGATCAAAGGCGATTGGTGAATCTTATCTGGTCAGTTTTCTAAGGCAGTTGCTGTCAGACTTCTTTCTTACTCACTCCCCTTTCTCTGTAATTGTCGAAAAGTCCTAGTGGAGAGTGAAGTCACGTATTCAGCAGTGCTCCTCCCCATCTCTCCTCAACATTCTCATTTATTGAGCCAGAATGAATACCAGGCTTTGAAGAAATAAAAGTAGCTTCTCCTCATTAAATCTCCTGGGAAATCCTGACATTAGAATTCATCTGCAGCTAACCATTCCACCTTGTGGTCTTTGGGTTTTGAATTCCATGGAAGTTTTCTGTCAACCTAAATATTTCCTCCATCCTCATTTTATCTCACATTTCTAGTTTAGAGGGAAGGACATCAACTGATACTCTGTTTTGTTGGAATAAGTAGAATCGTAGGGCCCTGAAATTTCACAAGTCATTGTTTCCAACTTGATTGAAGAATCTTTCCCACAGCATGCAAAACAGTATGCTCCATGGTTAACAGAGGATCAGCAAAAAAATTGGCGTGATTAATTACACAACCAACCCATAGAAATAACTGTGTTCCAAAATACAAATAGAGAGGATCTCAAGGCACAAAGAGGAACATTGGCACAAAGTCTTAGAGCTCTCAGGACCCTGTTGCAGAGCAGTGCTACGTCAGGCTAGCCGAGGCATTTACTGAGTTGTGTAGGCTTGCTGGAGATAGAAGGGCCTTGTGTACAGGTGTAGCAGCCACCCTGAGGCAAGACTGCAGAACAGCACTGTCCCATGGAGCCTTCTGCAATGATGGAAATGTTCTATATCTGCAGTGTCCTATATGCAGATATGGTGGCTAATGAACACATGAAATGTGGCTAGTGCTACTAAGAAACTGAATTTTAAATTTTATTTAATTTTAATAGATTTAGATTTAAATAGACCACAAGTAGCAAGTGGCTGCCATATTCGATATCTCAGCTCCAGAATAGCCCTGTGCTAAGAATAACCAAGAGGCAAGCAAGATTGGGTGTAAAATGATCCTGGGCTGTAATAGGTCCAGATAAGGGGTGGAGATCACTCCTCTCTCATCACCTCCTGGTTATTAATTCCTGGTATGTCATCAGATGGGATCAGTTTAAAGGAACATAATGTATGTAGCTCCCATGACATGCAAACCTTGTCAGATTATTTAAGCAATAAGCTCTAGGGAGAAAAATAACCGTTTGACTTTCTGGAATATGTGATAAAAGTTCCCAGTCTTTTGTTTTTTAATCATAAATTTTAACATTATCCATTTGGTTTTTCTGGAAATTTCCAGATATAGAAATATCATGTCCTCATGCTTATCATTGATAAGATCCCAATAAAACTATTTGACCATTGATCCCACATTCCATCATCTGAGCCCAGCTCAGTATCATCCCATCTCCCTCAGGATATCTGAGAAGACATTGGACTGGCAAACGGTAAGTCATGTTACCTTACTTTTCTGGCTTATGGTCTCTGGGATTTAGTTAACAAGTCTCACTTTCCCCACGTTCTTAGCAAATTGACTAACTGTGGAAGCCTAGAGATCACAGCACGCACTTCCTGGGAGCCCTACATTTGCCAATCATTTGATAAGGGGAGTGAATATACATTTCAAAACTGACCACTTGTAATAAAATAGCCAACATAATCATACCTCTTATTCCGCTATCATGATATCACTGGTAAGCCATGGTAAACAGGTTTGTAGTTTTCTAAATAGCTGAAAATCTACCTACCAGTTACAATATATAGTTCTAAGAAATCCTTTTAAAAAATCAAATTAAACTATAGAGAATCTCGCATGCTGTAAATTGAGGAAGAAATCCAACTATCAAGAAAACAGCTACCCAGCACATATTATCGAGTTAGAACATTATGAAGAAAGAAAAAGAAAATAACAACTAGCCGCTCAACAACCAGAAGAGATGTCACAAAAATTAAGTTCTTGTCTTTTCATAGAAGCATCTTTCTATCCTCCCTAACAACCACTTTACCTCTTGATCATATTGTTTGTAAGCCCACAGCAATTTAGAAACAGCAAATAAGAATCAAGAATGGGAGTGAGTAGTGGGATACCAGCAGCTGTCTAAAGAAGACAAACTGCAAAAACAATAGGCAATAGACCCACCCCCCCGCCAAAAAAAAAAAAACTCATAATGGTCAAGGGCTACTCAGCACTGGTGCAAACCATTCTATATCCCACTGTAGAGCCCAATACAGTCACTGTGTTACAGCATAGCATACTTAGCATTAGCAGTAACCCTGAGTCATGAATATGTTCTGCACTAAAGGTAAATAACTGTAGTGCATTTAGAAAGCTATTGACCAAAAATAAATTAATGGTTTAAATTATCCATAATTTAAGGAAACATCTAAGAAAATCAAGCCTCATATTAATTTCCTACAGGATCTGTGGGCTGTCTTTACTGTACTCATAATATATGCTTTCTACTTGTGTCATACAAATTTTGATTAATGAGGAAAACATAACACCTCTAAAATCTCTAATAAATAAGAGATAAAATGGCAGTTAGCCAACTTAGAATATGCAGGAATTGTAAACGCTAAAGGACAGCTTAGAGGGGAGAACATCTTTCACAGTGTAATCAGGTACCTGGCACATAAGTAAACATTGAGTAAATATTTGGTAGGTGAATGCATGGATGAACAAATTAAAAATAAAATTAATATTTTCAGACTTGTGGCTAATACCATTCAAGTCATAATTTAATCTTTTGTTTGTAAAAGTCTCAAGACAGAGAAAACCATTAGGTATGAATTTTTACCCCATCACTACAAGAACCATCTGGAAGAGCAAAATAACTTAATTTCTACATGAAGGAGTTTCTTGGAAGCTTCTTACTGGGTGGACCATACAGTTGTCCTAATACTTATTTATCCTTCAGTAATACTTCTCTGAAGTTGTCACTTCTCAATATGAAAAAAATTCAAAGGGTGCTTTTTAACCCCAATTGTTTGTATTATTCCAAAGTTGCAATTAAGCACTGTCTAACAGAAACATGCACCTCTCATTTCTAGTGCATAGCTCAGGGTAATTCGGAGAGAGCCTATGGGAGGGAGAGCAGGAGGAAGGGATATTGGGAGATTGAGAGTTTGAGAGAGAAAGGGATTGAGATTGACACGACCTTGCTAACTTAATTAGCTAAGTCACTAGACAATTAGCACCTAGACCAAGGGTTATGTGGTGAATACATATCTTAGCTAGATAGTATTGATCTGTCTAAATGGTGTCACTCTGAAAAATTGCAACCGAATTAGTTCTCTCTCTTACTGTGTGTGTGTGTGTGTGATCTGTCTCAAGGACCTTTGTCTTTATAGGTATTGAATGGGGAACTTCCCCAGCACCAAAACTTCTTTAAAGAACAATTTAATATGTAAAATTTAATACCTGCAAACAGTGGCTTTAACACACACTAGAGATTGACGTGGAATGATGCTTCGTTTTGCCCTCCACTCTCCCCATTTTGCACCACATCTCTTTCCTACATGAAATTTACTTATCTACACAAGACTTAGACCTATTTTGATTGCATTTTGTTAGCATTTCTGGAGCACTCAGACAGGAGAATATATTCCATTAGTAGATCCCCAGACAGTAATGATTTTGTTAATGCAGTCTTCCCATTTTGCCTAGCATACAACTTGTAATTCAAGAAAATAATTTGTTTTCAGCTTGCTGATTATTAGATTTCCACCTTTGGTGTGGACAGCTTTTTGTTTAAAATGCTCATCACCTTCTGTTAAATCTGAATTTCTTCCTTTTCAGTTTTTTGGAGATAGGGTCATATGTCAGTCTGAGCAATAACATTTTAATAAAATCTCTACTCCCAGGGCTCAGAGGGTCCTCTCAACCATCAAGTGCAACCCTCTCCATGTACAGACAAAGAGACAGGCCCAGAGGAGCTGTGTGTGCCCTTCCCCTTTCCTTAAAGGTCAGGTGTTAGATTCCAGGGCTTGGTCTCCCATTTCAGTACTCCCTCCCCTTCTCTCACTCCCTAGACCACCATTGGTGGCTGCCACATCTGGCTGGTTTAATTCATAGTTAACCAGCTTCCATGTGGATCTTAGAATTTGATGAATATTTCTACCCATTTCTCCCAGAGCTATGTCATTCTTATGCCACACCCATACAACAATTACCTGAAATAAATCAGTTTTCAGCAAGGTCTAGATTTTCAAATTAGGGACCAACCACCAAGGCTGGATGCCCCTTCTGCACACTCCCTCCCGCTAGGCTTGGCTGGAAGCTATTAGATTTGGCCTTGGCCCCCAGCCACTGCCCTTCCAGCCTGGTGTTCCCTTCCCTGCAGGAGCAGGACCAGAGATGTGTGAGGTTGAGCTGGGAGCACTGGCCAGGCCAGGGTCAGCCAGGAGCAGTGAGGGGTGAGCAGCAGGGGTAAAATTGAGGCTAGGGAATTTAGGGAGGGACACCTCAATGAGCAAGTGAACCGCAGCCACATTTCGTTCATCTTCCCAGAGTTCCTCCTTTGGGCCAAAGGTGTGCTAGATTAAAGATGAAGCTGGTACTCTGTGATCAAACCCAGCATCTGCCCTCTGAGTTCTAAGAATGACATACCTGTCTGTGATAAGGGTGGAGGTGGGCGCAAGTGGAGCACAAAGAAAATAGCCTCAGTTGGAGAGTAGGAAAGGCCTCATGGAGAAGGGGGCATTTGAGATATAATTTAAGAAAGGGGTGAGATTTTTTACAGGCAGGGATGGCTTCCTTGATGATGGAATAAAGTTTGAACAACGGCCCTGCAAGGGTGAAAAGTGGTGAAGTCTAGCAGGGAGGTTGAGAGGCAATAGGGGGTTTGGGAGTGGGGCACCATCCTGGGTCATGGAAAGCAGAGAGAGGTCCCATTGTCACACTCTCAGGTAGGCTGGGTCTTATCACAGCCATGTCTGTAAGACTGAGGGAAGAGAAAGGAGAGGTGGTGGGCGGAGATAGTGCAAGTCAGAAATGTGGGGAGAGAAAAAAGGAAAGGAGGAGAGAGAGCTAGGTAAATAGAGCATAAGTGAGAAAAGTGGGCAGAATAATAAGGAGAAGTGGGCAGATAAGGAGAAAGGAAGAGATAAAGAAGGAGGGAAGCAGGAGAGCAGGAGGGAGGCAATGACAGGGGGAGGATGGATAGGTAGGTAGGGTAGGTAGTCAGGCAGGTAGGTAGGTAGGTAGACCCATCTAGGGAAAGAGGCTCTAGGGGAAGGGGAAGGGGAGGGGATGAGGAGAAGGAGAACAAGGGAAAGAGATGGATAAAGACCTAGACCTTCCCAGAGCTACCATCCTGTTGCAGAAGAATGAGCAAGGTGGTGTTTTTCAAACCATTTTTTATCATGAACCAAAGAAAAATACTGTACATCATGCCCTGATATGCGCATGTATATATGCTATATATAATGGGGAAGTTAAATTTTGAAAAACAACACCTGCATTTTGTGTGATGCACTGTGGTATTTTGTGTTAGGTTCTGTTTCTTCCTCCACTTTTTTAAAATTCTCGTTGCCACCCGTAAATTGATTTTACAACCCCTTGAAACAAGGGGGGGGGGGCGGGGGTTGATCTATGGCTGCACGGCGAGGCGCTAGCTCCACCAGGTGGTGAGAGAAGGGATGTGCCATTCAGGCCACCGGGGAAAGGCCACCCTGCCAGGCTACTGCTACCTTTTCCTCCCTCTTTGCCCCTCCTACCGGTTCCCAACACACACACCGTTGCTTAAAACGTGCATGTTCTATGCTTTCTAAGCTTCTTCCCCCACTCCAAATGCCTCTGATGTTAGTGGTTTCTCATTTATAGAAAATCATAGAATTATCAAATATAAAAGCCCAAAAGAAATCTTTAAAGATAATCTAGTTGTCCCTTGTTCTATAGAAACTGAAACTTACAATGGTTTATGATCTGCCCAAACCAAAATTAGTGACAGAGCCAAAGAATCCAGCTGTCATTTTCTTAATAGTCTAATGTCAAGGAAAGAGGAAGGGAAGACCTGTTGTGCTTTTTCTTTGGTCCCCAAAAGCACACTTGAAGAGGTAACTTGCAGAACCCATCAGAGGAGCCCTGTACAAATGTAGCTGTGGTCTTGTTACTGTTGTTTGTTTGTGTTTTCAGTAAGCTGTCAACATTGGGGCTGCTTATAGACATTGGGGAATACCCAAAGCAAGAAAAAGTCTAAACACTTCGTTTGGATGTGTCAAAGTAATGTTGGTTTTAGTTTTACACACTAACTTCTTAGCATCCATGCCTGGTTGCTAAACACCACCTTAATGAAGATGAGTAACATTAAGCATAAGATTAATCTTTTGTATTTTTTGTTAACATTAAACTTGGTATATATCTATGCAAATAACTTCATTCATCTGATCACACAGATTAGGCAAAGTAAGAAGATATTGGCAAAAACGTATTCAACAGGTAGCCATGTAGCAAGGTAAATTTTGCTGCTTGTGGTTGAAGGCTGAGAGTGTGATGTGCTGAATGGGAGTCCAGCCCTGCAGACCATTCCTCTTCATCCCTAACCTGGGCTAAAGCATCAAGTGTGAAATGAAGGGACAGAGCCAGGTGCTTCTCATGGCTCAGCCTGGGTGATCAAACTGTGCTAGAATTGTTACATGAAAAATCCAGCACCTTTCCCTGAGTGTACATGACCCTCCATTAGTTTAATACCTGCTCCAATATGCTAGCCAGCTATCTTAGCCCCTATGGTCTAGAGCCTCTTATGTTCTAGGCTCTGAATCTGCCTGGTCATTAATGGATTCTTTAGAAATAATTTCTAGCTCTACTTGCATGAAAGCAGTTACCCAGCCTTGCTTTGAAAAGAAGGCAATATCCTGGACTTCCTACAAATACATGAACCTCACATCTTTCTCCCCACCTCATTTCCGACTTAATGTTTAAATGTATGCTCCACTTTGTTCCTCTTTTTCCCCATTGCCACAACAGGCCCCTTCCCCTTATCACCACCTCTGGCATTCCAACAAGCAAATGCACATTGACATACAAGGTCATCAGATAGATACTTCCATTTAGATGCAGACTGCACCCTTCAAGTAAAGTCTGTTTGCTGACAAGATTGTGAGCCCCTCAATGAAGGATATACTTTCCCAGAAGCAGTGAGACTCTAGACCAAATTCACCTTCCGAGAGAATAACAAAACCAGTCTAGCACCTTTGAAATAGTGCTATTTCTATCATATTTAATAACAAAACTCAGAAAGCTTTCTGTTAATAAATGCCAGCAGTTTCATTTCCCGGGATTGTGTACAAAGCCAAAGGGAAGCATTTTCCTCACAAAGTAACTGCATAATATATTATATTGTAATAATTTAATAGAGTAATGGCATTGCCTTGATCTTGACATTTCTTTAAAAGTTTTATTCCTTTCTGAAAGAACCCCAGACATTCACACAAATGACTTGCTTTGCTCATTCTTTCACAATTTATTACATGTAATTATTGGAGTGGTGAGGGCCAAATTGTTGCTATAGAACAGCTAAGGTGAAATGTTCCATCATTTGTGAAGAGAGTTGTGAGCTGTTTTGCTTTAATTTAAATTCATCATGTCTATTTGAAGTCAGTAGAATGATATTGATCAGACTTACATAATCTGTCATCGTCATAAGCTTCAAATTAAGAAGCAAAACAGAGTTTAATATTGCCACTTACTTTCAACAATTACATTGAGATGGTAATGAATATTTTATTCAAACTTATCAATTGATGCACCTGGCACAAGCTGAATAGGTTTTTTAAAAAAAATCTTAGCTTTCTCCCCCTAAATTAAATCCTATAGAGCCGATGTAGGATTTGCTGTCCGGAAGCATGCTGGAATCTAGGACAGCTGCCTTCAAATGCTGATCTATGGACTGGATGTGTGGGCATTACCCAGGAAGCGTTTCTAAACAATGCATTTACTCACATAGCAACCCCAGAAGGTGATGCACAACCAGGTGTGGGGACCACTAACTAGAGTTTTACGAGAGTGTTCCTTGAGATAAAGTCTGATACTCGCCCCAAAAATGTTGCACTCACAAGGAAGTTTGAGAAGCACTGCATACTGTATTTACTTGAGAGGTTTGTAGTGTAACTCAACATATTATAGGATTTTGGAAGTTCTTCAGCAAAGAAACCAGCTTAGCCCAACATTTCCCGAACAAGGTGACCTTGGAATCTAATTGTTGCTTAATAACCAATCAAGATTTTCCCAGAATATGGTTTAGGAGAAAATAACCTGCTGCAGATTTTTCAGCAAGGGCTTGGTAGGGAGTTCCGCCTAGATATAAGTCTCCAGGAGTGGGGAAGACTGTCAGGCATATGTGTTTATCAAAGAGTATGAGTTTAAGATTGAGAAGCACTGATCATGACAAACTGCTGTTTGTTTAGTGTCTACTGTGTACCAGGCACTAGGTTAGGTTCTTTTTACCTGTGGATTAAATCCTTACAAGCACCCCGACAAAGCTGTTATTTTATTATTATTTTTTGAGACGGAGTTTCACTCTTGTTGCCCAGGCTGGAGTGCAATGGCGTGATCTCGGCTCACTGCAACCCTCTGCCTCCCGGGTTCAAGCAATTCTCCTGCTTTAGCCTCCTGAGTAGCTGGGATTACAGGCGCCCACCACCACACCCGGCTAATTTTTTGTATTTTTAATAGAGACGGGGTTTCATCATGTTGGCTAGGCTGGTCTCAAACTCCTGACCTCAGGTGATCTGCCTGCCTCAGCTAAGTTGTTATTTCAAGATGAGGGGGATGAAGCTTTGGAAGACCCTTTCACAACTGTGACCAAGTGTAAACGCTGATGCTTTAACTTGTGCTCAGTTGTGGGAAGGGAAGAACGTGAGACCTGGGGATAGGTAGATGGGTGAGCTAGTGGTAACTGCTGTTAAAACCTTCATTTTACAGAAAGGCATTCCTCATGAAAATGATATGCTGTGCATTTAATTCTGGTTATAGTATTTTTGTTTCCTGAGGATTTTCAAATTGTACATCTTCCCATAGGTGTTTGGTAGCTGCTGTCACAAAAGTCAGGGTATTGCTCTATTTAAATTGATAAGATTTTAAATAAAATCGCTAGCACTATCTTTCTCTCTATCAATGATCAATTCTTTAGACATAATTATCATTGTTTACTTCAAATTAAAGTGACCAGACCAACTGTCCTTGGCTCATAAGTCAAGTAATGGTTCTCCCTGAGTCATCATGGGTATACTTGCCACTGCTGAAACAATAAAACAGTTTTATATCGTGTGTGGAATGTCCTGATCCAGGCTGTTTTACCATTTCTTTGACTATTCTTAAGGGAGAACGGCCCAGGCTGGGCACAGTGGCTCATGCCTGTAATCCCAGCACTTTGGGAGGCCAAGGCAAGAGGATTGCTTGAGCACAGGAGTTTGAGACCAGCCTGGGCAACACAGCAAGACCTCATCTCTATTATTTCAAAAAATTGTTTTTAATTTTAAATTGAAATGTGTTTGTGTGTATATGTGTGTGCGTGCATATCTATATATGTGTGTGTGTGTGTGTGTGTGTGTATACCTGTGTATGTGCATATATATGATGATGAGGCAGATTGATTCTTTTCTCAACAAAAAAGTATATTTCCCTTTGGGTCTTAACCTAAGTTTGATCCTCAATTATAACATTATATAGTGCTTTTTAAAATTTGCACTTTAATGGTCATATTAAGTACATATTAGTTTAAATGTGTCACTTGTAGTTCTTTAAAAGGTAGCAACAAATATGATACTTTTTGACTTTGAGCACTACATACGTGCATTTCTGAAGCCCAAATATCATTATAATTACTCTATCATTCAGGTCAGAATACTCTAAAATCACATAGGTAAGGACAAACTGGTTACTGCTAGGAGTCCCCCAGATTTTTTTAAATGGCTTTTTTCTTATTACTAAAGCAATGCTCATTTATTGTAGAAAAAATTAAATTACAGATGGACAAAGAAGTCATCTATTATCCCATCAACTATTGTTAGCATTGTGGCTTTCCATAGAGGACTTGCCAAATGGTTTTAATTGCACATATTTATTTTTAAACTCCAAACAATGTCATTCTGTGTCGCTGAAGGAAGAACACACAACACATATATGAAATCCATAACCACTTGTAATTAATTATACTGCCAAAATGTGTGGACAATAGAAGCTAGGTAAAGTTAGTCAAATAACATTTGGCCCCTCTATGGTACAGATAAGTAGTAGAGTAATGCAGAACCACTTTGTATCATTTATCTTTTAATTCAATTTTTGAAGGTAATGCATTCTCACAGTTTTAAAATCAAAATTAGATAGAAAAGTAAACATTGAGAAGTGTTTTCCACCACTGTCTTCTATTCTGTTCCTTTACCTGCTTCCCTGTGGTAAAGTCTTTTCTTAGTTTCTTGGGTTGGAAATAAGAACACATAATTCCTACTGAGACAAAAAGTTGCATTTTCTACATAGTCTTCTGTACCTTTTTCCACTTAGTTTCTCCCAGAGTTCTTCTGTATGAAAACATAGAGAGCTGTGTCTTTTTTTCATAGCTGCATAGTATATAGTTCTGTGGATGTACCATAGTTTAAATGCCTTGTTCTTTACAGACGATCTTTTGCTTGTATAAACAGTGTCACAGTTAATACTCGTGTATGTAAATCATCTTATATGTGTAGACATAACTACAGGAAAATTTCCACAATTCAAATTGCAGAGTCAAAAGATAAGCACATTCATGATTTAATCGGTACTGTCAAATTGTTCCTTGTAAAGATCATAGCAATTCCACTTCTCTCAGTATGTGTCCCCAAAGCCTCATAATCACTTTTTATTTGAAAAGTATTTTGTTTTTTAAAGCAAATGCCATTCTAATAATGTTGGCTTGTTAGAATTTATATCCTCTGAACCCAAACCAATGATTTAATACATTATTTTGAAGTCAGTGTAATTATTTATTTATTATTTATTAACATGGAAAGGAGCCATGGCACAGATATCCACACTGGCAGATAATTCAGTTGTAATTCAATTCAGCTTTGGAATATAGTGTGACTTTTTACCCATTAAATTTTCTTTCCTAATCGTGTCTATATTATAAAACATTGTTTAACACATAGTTTTTAGTACAAATTGGCTACTGGTGGAAGATGGAGGCCAAAAATTAGAAAGAGGCCAGTATAGCCTGAATTTTTTTCTACTTTATCTCTGGGATAGCGATATTTTATTTTGTTTCTTTGAAATATCTCTATTATTTAAAATATTTATGATGTGCTTAGATTACTTCTGTAAAAAAGTAGATTCTTACTTGCTAATAAAAAGTCCAACACAAATAAAATATTTTATTATTTATTTTCACTCCTAGAAATGTTCACCCCGAAAGAATATGATTTTAAGTAGCAGTAATTAATCAATTAACATAAATTTTAATGAAATTAGTTCCAACATTAAAAACTGCACCTCGCCATCTGTCGCTTAGACAGCAGAGAAGCCATGTGTAAATAATTGAGAAGTTATGGTTGTGCTGGCCTCAGTGCAATCCTCTGGGGGTCAGCTGCACAGAGGTGTCTGATTCAGTCTTTTTCTCCTCTTGCAGCATCTTCCTCAAAGAGCTGGAGAAGTACGAGCAACTGCCTGAGGATGTGGGACACTGCTTTGTTACCTGGGTAACCTACCTGAAATCCTTCTCCCACTGCCCATACACATGGCACCACTCTTCAGTGCCTGAGCTAAGGACTGGGGTCACTGCCAGTCTCACACAGGACCAGGGGCTACTGAGAGGGACCACGAGTAGGTCTGAGAGAAGCCTTGGGAAAAGTTCTTAGACATCAGGATTAAGCTCCATCTTAAGCTGTCTAAGAACTTTCTAAAATTGTGAGGTTGGAAGAGTGGAACAAGACTACCACCCCTGGCAGAGGAACTGCATCAGTCAGTCCATTAGCTATTGTTACAGGATATGGATTAGGGAATTAGAACTTTAGGAAGCCACCTAACCATTTTTTTAAAATTTATCTTTAATTTTGTGGATACATGGTAGGTGTATATATTTATGGGGTAGACAAAATATTTTGATACAGACATGCGATGTGAAATAAGCGCATCATGGAGAATGGGTGGGGTGTCCATCTCCTCAAGCATGTATCCTTTGGGTTCCACCTAACCGTTGGTTACATTTTCTTCTTTAATAGAGAAAAACAGATTTTTTGGGTATCCATCCCAATTCTGACCCACAAGATGAGTGCCTGGTCATCCTCCTTCGTGCTATTGTCATGGGCCAAGTAAAGGGGCTGAATGTACCAGGTTCTAATTATATAAACTGAAACATTAGTCTTCGTTGGCTCTCCACTCCGCATTATTCAGAACTCAGGCTCATGTACAATATGTGAATGCAAACATCTCCAGGGAAGTCCACTTAGGACACTGAGTGCAAACATGCAAGTCCTCCCCTGGGGTCAAGCGTTCTACTATTTCATAATTACCTGGTAATAACTTCCACCCATAAGGGGCTAATTGCCTTTCAAAGTGTCTTCATGATTCAGAGAGATTATGTTCTCAACAGCCCTATGTGGTAGGCAGGACTATGTTTATGTTTTAGATTTTAAAGATGGGAAAATTTCAGATGAGATAGGAAGTTAACTAGTTCACTGACACATAATAAATATCACAGCCAGTTCCACAACTCAAGACCTGACTCCCAGACAAGCTTTCTTTCATGAAATCTTAACGTTTGCTTTCAAGCACTCTTGTTTCTTCCGAAAGTCTTAGCTACCATTTTATTTTTTCCTAATACATTTTCTACCTCTAAATAGATGAGCCAATGCTGATAAATAATTTATGACTCCTTGCACAGCCAACATAGAGAATGACAAGATTGACCATTAAGTAAAGGGTTTTTTTTGCATCATCTTTCATGAAATTTGTGGATTTCCTTTACAATCAGTCATAAGAATGATTTATCATCATCTCCTAGGGATGATTAATAACTTCCTAGGTAGTGTATAGCCCTGAAAATTGGTTTCAGAATTTTTTTGTGATTGGATAAAATATTCACCTTTTACCAAGAATTACCCCAAGGTGACTTTCTTAAGTCTCATAATCTTAATATATGAGTGTAATGCAGAAATGAAGGGTAGAAGAAGTTGTTTGTAATGTATTAAAAGGCAGCGGTCAAGACCAAAAAGCCTAAAGTCAGATACCCTACTTGCTACCTGCTAACTGCGGGAATTCAAAGTCACTTAACCAATCTGTACCACAGTTTTCTTATCTGCAAACTGGGGATAATAACAGAACTCACTGTATAGAGGTCTCATAAGGACCAAATGAGTTAATACATGTAAAGCTCTTAGAACAATGCTAGCATAAATGAAACCTGCTATAATAAACACATATTTGGGCTGCTGTCTCAGAAGAGGATGCCAACACAAAGTTCCAAAGGCACTGAGATGGGTAGCATTCCACCAAATAAGAAAAGTATTTGGTGGCCAAAATACACATACCTTTCCCAGTAACACTAACCCAGAGAGTTTTCAGAGTCTTGAATTTTCACCCAGCCATAAGGTTCTTGGCTTGAAGTAACAATCTGGTTAGGAACCATTGTTTAGCCTCTGCCCAGGGGGTTACTCTGCTTTCTTTTTCCCTGTCATTTTTCTGGGAGGTTGGGGATGGCATAGTTCCTTGCCATGCCCCTCCACCTTTGTCCAATGGAGACATTTAGAGTACAAGCAGATCTACCTCTGAGATCCTACTTTATCTTCATTATTTGTTTTTATATTCAGAGCAAATGCTGTCCTTTTTCAAGATGGGGAGCACAATTGTAATAAAAAAAAAGGGTAAAATCTGTAAGTAAGTTCTATGTAACTTCAGAATATGTCAGGATATATGAGTTGCTTTTTCTGATTCTTTCTAGCACAAACTAGTGTTAAAATGAGCTCAGTTCCAGAAGCTTTCCGTACATGCCGACAGAAAAAGACATCCCAATGTCTGTTAGGGGACCATGGAGGCTGGATGAGCATAGAACATTTGCCGTAGAAAATCTAGATGCTGGCATCCGAGGGTTTTGACTATACAGCCCTTGCTAGGGCATTCAGCATGGTGGACAGAAGGGAACAACTAATGAATGCTTATCTATTATTATCTTTGTTCTTTTTAGGCAGACAAATTTCAGATGTATGTCACCTACTGTAAAAACAAGCCTGATTCCAACCAGCTTATCCTGGAGCATGCGGGCAGCTTCTTTGATGTAAGCTGTGGTTTTCTATTCTTGAGCAGCTGATGAGCAGGTGGAAATGCTTCTCTGCTTTGGCATAATGGATGTTTAGCTATCCTTTTTCCCTAAATTTTCTTTACTGGCCACTCCAAACCTTAAGCATGGAAAAAAAAAAAAAAAAAAAAAAAACAGTATATGTATTTTGTTTTATCCCTTCCTATCTTGACCAGTGTGATTTTGGACGAGGCAAATTTGTCTCCATGCCTCCAAACCAAACCTAGATAGCCATAAAGCACATGTTTAGAGAAGGCCCACTATGATGCAGTGGTTGATTAATATATTTCACTTCTGCTTCACATACAGCTCTCACAAACGTAGTGTTTCCAAAAGTGTGATCCTTGGACCTCAGTCCACGTCTATTAAATCAGAATCTCTCAGGGGGAGCCCAGCAACCTGAGTTATAAGGAGGCCTCTGGGTAGCTGAAGCCCACTCAAGTTTGAGAATCAGTTCTCTAATGCAGTTGATTCAACCTTGGCTACACATTGGAATCACCTGGGGAGCTCTGAAAAAAAACTGATTCTTGAATCCCATGCCTGAGGTTCTGCTGTGATTGGCCTGACTGTGGCCTAAGCATTGGGATATTTTAAAGTTTCTGGCGACAGTGATGTGCAGCCAGGGCTGAACACTTGTGCTTTAACAGAAGCCAGGAGAAGAGTGAGGCTGATGTGCCTTGTCAGATCCTTTGGTTTGGAATGATGACACAATCCTGTTGGGGAGTGGTGGGATCTATTTAGTGCTGGTTCCCAAAGAGAGTGACCTATTGGCTTTACAGTAAGCCAAATCAAAGGGGGCCCTGCAGGATTCAAAGGATGAGTAAGAGGGAAAGATGAAATTGGGGAAAAAAGAAAGTTTAGTGAGAGGCAGACTATAGCAGTGAAGGCCGTTTTGGCAGTCATATCAGAAGTGACAGAAACTAGAAACAGCACTTTTTAAAGGTTATCTGTCTGTCTTTCTGCCTACCTGTTTTCATTTTTTTCATAAATCTTTGGATGTCTACTGTATGCAAGATAGTGGGCTAGGCCCTGTGGAGAATATAAAGACATTTAAACATGGCTCTTGTACTCAAGTGTACAAAAGACACCTTCCCTGAGCATCTTTCTAGCCTGGCACTGCCTCAACAGAAATGATTCTACAAATGTCATATTGCTCAGTAAAGAAATGACTCTTGAATGGAAAGAAGCCAGATGAGGAAAAACGCACATGATTTTTTTAATGGAGCATTAATATGGAAATGGCTCTATGTGTCCCACACTAGAATATCTTGGGTTAGATTTGGCACCACAGAAGAACCCAAGAAAAGTGCTTCTCTCACCTGATATTATTGGGTATCATATTAGATGCCCTATGCCACCATTACATCTGATTGAGAATCTTTTTCTCTTAGGATACTTCTGTTGGTTATTCATGAGCAATATCCAGAAGGGTCTTTTTGAAGCTTTAAATGCATTGTGTCCTGTCTTCCACTTAGCACTTTTCTGACATCCATGTCCTGTGCTCTGAGCATGCCTCAAACTCTTCTGCTTCCTATCTTTGCTTACACTGCTCTTTCTGCCTAGGATAGATTGTGTCCCCTCCACACAATACAAACACACAAACAGACACACCCTTCTCTCCCTGTCTCTTCAAAATTCTTCCTATCCGTTAAAGTTCACATGCTACTTCCTGCATGAATCATTTCCTTTGTACTTTGTATCTTTGTCATAGCATTTATAATGATTTGCCTTTTGGTGGGTTAACAATGCACCTTTCTGTTACTCACATCTCCCTCCACCTGTGAGCTCCTTGAGACCTTATGCCTGATTCATTTTTGTCACATCTCAGTGCCTGGCACCAGACTATATTTTCCCTTAGTCCTACATACCTTTCATCCCCATATCTAGCCAATTTCTATGCTTTGATAAGTCAGATGTATCCCCAAATTTCCCACCCTATACCCCATTTCCAACATAGTGCCTAGTGAACCTCTACATTAGTTGGAAAGACTGATGGAAGCCAGAAAACCAGTCCAGTATGAGTTCTTCAAGTCTGCCCCGGAAGTGGGAATGGAGGACAGTAGACTCTCTGGATTGATTTCAAAACTTTCCAAAAGGCATAATCTTTGCAGCTTATTTTCATTCCATCAGAAGAGTTTCCCTAACTTTTTTTTTTTTTTTTTTTTTTTTTTTTTTTTTTTTTTTTTTTTTTTGAGACGGAGTCTGGCTCTGTCGCCTGGGCTGGAGTGCAGTGGCCGGATCTCAGCTCACTGCAAGCTCCGCCTCCCGGGTTTACGCCATTCTCCTGCCTCAGCCTCTGGAGTAGCTGGGACTACAGGCGCCCGCCACCTCGCCCGGCTAATTTTTTTTTGTATTTTTAGTAGAGACGGGGTTTCGCCGTGTTAGCCAGGATGGTCTCGATCTCCTGACCTCGTGATCCGCCCGTCTCGGCCTCCCAAAGTGCTGGGATTACAGGCTTGAGCCACCGCGCCCGGCCAGAGTTTCCCTAACTTCTACAATTAGGAACCATCTGCTTTAGGCCCTCATTCCATAAATGAGATTAACCCTTAATAAACACAGTCACCTAATATCCATGACTGTAAAAAGAATGCAGAGAATTTAAAGTCCTAGAAAGGCTTACACATTCACATGATCCAGAATTTTTGACCCTAAATGTGAGAACAGCATGAGTGTGATGTCTAAGCTTGGTTTGACTGATTTAGGCCCCTCCCTCTCTGCTCCACATGCAGCCTTCCTAAAGCTGGGCTTTTCGTCAGAGAGGGAAGAGTGCCAAAGGTGAATTGTTGCTTGTGCTTTCTTGCCAAAGCTCCCAGATAAACTCACAAGGTTCAGTTGCCTGAAGAGAGTCAAGCTGCAGCTGTTTTGCCCATCATCCTCAAACAAGCCTTGTAACTACACACCTCTGGGGAAGAGGCAAATAGTGACAAAATTACTACTTTCGGGGATAGAAATCATTTCTTATAGGCAATGGAATAATTTTTAAAATTATTATTATCTCTTCTCAACCCTTCTTCATAGCCCCATAACAAGTCCTATCAAGTCCCTCTTTAAAATATTTCTTTTATTCTTCCTAATACTTTATTCTCACTAATTCTAGCTTAGGGCATGCCCCTACATTGCATACCTGGACCTATTTTAAAATAACAGCTTTACTGAGAGATGATTTCAGATATCATACATTTTGCCCATTTAAAGTATGAATTCAGTGTTTTTGTGTGTGTGCTCACAGATACGTGCAACCATCCCTACAGTCGATTTTAGGACACTTTCATCACCCTCACAAAGCAACCCTGTATCCTTTAGCCATCACCTCCCAGCGCTCCACCACAAACCCCCACCCCCAAGCAACCAATGATGTACTTTATGTCACTACAGATAGATCTACTTTGCCTGGACATTGCATAAAAATTGAGTCATAATACATGGTCTTTTGTGACTGGCTTCTTTCACTTAGCATAATGTTTTCAGGGTTCATCTATGTTGTTTCGTGCATCAGAGCTTCATTTCTTTTTATGTCCAAATAATATTCCATTGTATGAATATTCTACATTTTGTTTTTTCATTTATCAATTCATGGGTATTTGGGTTTTTCATGCATAGACCTAGAATTTGAATTGCTGGATCATGTGGCAACTTCAGATCTACACACCTGGGCTTTTGCAATAGCCTCATAACTTATCTCTGTCTATTTCTCCAAGATTTACCCCCATGTTGCTATTAGCTATATATTACTCTTTCTGAAACGTTACTTTCATCGTGTGTTTTTTTTTTCTTTTTTGTTGTTTGTTTGTTTGTTTGTTTTGAGACAGGGTCTCTCTCTGTCACCCAGGCCGAGTGCAGTGGCATGATCATAGCTCACTACAGCCTTGACCTCCTGGGCTCAAGCAATCCTGTGACCTCAGCCTCCCAAGCAGCTGGGACAAGAGGCACGTGGCACCATACCCAGCTAATTTTTGTATTGTTTGTAGAGATGGGATCTGGCTATGTTGCCCAGGCTGGTCTTGAACTCCTGGACACAAGCAATCCTCCTGCCTCAGCCTCCCAAAGTGCTGGAATTACAGGCATGAGCCACCATGCCCCACCCGTTTCTTCTCTTTAAGATCTGTGATGCTTTTCCATTGAAAAACTTACCCTCATATCCTAACTCTTTTCTAACTCAAACCCATCAATGACCCAGCCTTGAATATCTAACTTTATTTTTCACTTCTTATAGAAGGTGGGTGTGCATCCTCTGTACCATTCTGTCACGGTCCTCATCATCATATAAACACACAATGATTATTTCAGCCGATACATTTTGTGTTTGATGTAAGTGAGTGTCATTTCTCCAACCTTTTACTTAACCTACCCCACCTGCCCACCTCACCTCTTAGCTCCAAGGTTGAGGCCTTGTCTCTACTAACCACCTGGCCACTCCCAAACCCAGTAATCACTCCCATTTTTATTGGCTGTACCATTTCCTGTATTGTCCTTTGTTGATCTCTAGTTCATGTGCATTGAGTATTCTCAGCTAGACTGTAAGCTTTTTGAGGGCAGGGACCAAAATGTACCTTTTTCTGCCACTTATAACCCCTAGACTTTGGGGAGTAGAAGATCATTTTGGAGGTAGGATAGAGAGTAAAAGGAGAGACTAGAAGCACAAACAGCGATTGGAGGCCATGGCCTTAACCTGGGCATGAGTGATGAGGGCGATGTCCCTGGAAATGGAAAGGAAAGATTTGTCACCAGGGATAACAGAGGAGAAATGACTAAAATTGACTCCGTGGTTTCTAGCTTAGGAGACCTGAAGAATGAAGGAGGTGCCATTGATCCCTATGAAACATTTATAAGAATTAAAGTGATGACCCTAAGTTGGGATGTGTTAAATTTAAAGAGAAGGATGGTATGAATAAAGGAGATATATCCGTGTGGTATTTTAAGGAGATTGAGGGCAGGGAAAGATTGATCAGGAGCCATCAGAATGGAAGTCAGAGCCTCATTCTCTGCCTTCCCTATACTCTCTTCTCCCCTTTTTGGAGCTGATTTCCTTTCACTCCTACTTCATCTCTCCTTACCCTCCGCTCTGTTATTTACCTTATTGCTCTCTTTTCTATTGCTCTTTTTCTCCATTTTTGTTCAATTTCTATTAGTTTCACATACCTGCTTCTTTCCCTAACCCTTCTCTCTTTTTAGTCTCTCTCCTATTTTCTCTCTATATCCATCTTGGTCTCTTTTGTTTCTCTTTTTACTCCCTCTCCCTATCAAAGAACATGTTCTCAAACTTGTCTACGTTTTTCTCTTTCTTCCTGTCTTCTGACCCCTGCCTCTCTCCTTTCAGAACACACACATGCACATGCCCCTCTGTGTCTAATTACACCTTGTTCTCATCCCTGCAGGAGATACAGCAACGGCATGGTCTGGCCAATTCCATCTCTTCCTACCTAATTAAGCCTGTCCAAAGGATCACCAAATATCAACTTCTCCTGAAGGTACCTCCCCTCCCCTCCACATCCCCCTCCACTGCCTACCGCCTATGGCAAGGAGTCCCAGCTTTGGCCCGTAAGGATGGGAATGCTTCCACCTGAAGACCTTTCTTCTACCTAGAGCAGAACTTCAGCCCACGCTGGCGTTGCTGTCCTATCCCATGGAATTCCAGATGCCTATTTTAAGGCAGAAGGGGAAGAAAAGGGAGCAGGAATAAGTTGTGACTATTTTCTCATCTACCTACCACTGCAGAACTTTTAGCAGTTGCCTTCTCAGGCACTGACTGGCTCCTAGAGGCTTTCTTGTCCCTCCTTACAGAAGCAGATTCTTCCTGGTAGCCCCCGCTTTTGATGAAATCAAGGGTCAGAGTCTGGCCAGGCACAGTGGCGCATGCCTATAATCCCAGCACTTTGGGAGGCTGAGATGGGCAGATCATTTGGGGCTGGGAGTTTGAGACCAGCCTGGCCAGCATGGCGAAACTCCATCTCTACTACAAATACAAAAACTTAGCCAGGGGTGGTGGTGTGCACCTGTAATCCCAGTTACTCGAGAGGCTGAGGCAAGAGAATCACTTGAACCCAGGAGGCGGAGGTTGCAGTGATCTGAGATCATGCCACTGAACTCCAGCCTGAGTGACAGAGTGAGACACAGTCTCAAAATAATAATAATAATTAATAAATAAATAAAAGGTCAGAGTCCTAAGGGCAGTGCCAGTTTACATGGATAGTTGAGGCCAGGGTGGCACCTACCGTTGTCTTAATCTCTGTGTTTGTCAAGACGATGAGGATTTTGAGGGAAAATAGTCAAAGGGTACATATTAAAACACAAAAGTATTCTTATATCTGTAGGTTCTCGCGTGTTGGAGTTCTTCTGGAGCCAACCAAGAGATTTGGATCTTCCTTCAAAACCTTTTCTTTAAAAGTTAAATAACCAAATATTCAAAACACTAAGTAATTTGAGTTGATCCTTCTCATATAAGAATGCATTGATACATTGAAAATAATGTCATTTCCACAGAAAGCCTGGGGAATTGACACAAGTAGTTAAATAACCCCCATCTATATTAATTCCTAAAGTTTAGGGGTGGAGTTTTCCCTCATTTGAAATATACTGCTGGTTGCTTCTTTAATGCAAAGATAAAGGGATAGTAGGGGACATGTTATAAGTACATTGTGTAATTTCAGAGAAAATCTGATGTAATTCAGCTCCTGTTTAGAGATGCCTGCAAAAATTTGCATAATCTCGTTTCACTGAACTTGAAAACCAGTCTAATTTCAAATCCGCCATTCTAGTCACACTGGAGTGAGTTTACCATTCCCAGCCCATGGAATCTCCCTGGCTTAGCACTTGAGGTTCCATGATGAGAGGCGTGAGGGCAGCAGTGCAGTGAAGGTGCAGGAGCCTGTGCCCTGGTAGGGTTTTCTGTCCCCTGAGTCAGAGTGGGGCCGTGCCACATCATTTCCCTTCAACTTCCTCCCTGCAATTCTCCTTCCTCATCTCCAAGAAGAGGCTATGGGTGTTTGCTTCCAGGAGTCCAGCCATCCAACCCTGCAGAAATGGCTTAAAGTGTTACAACTGGACATCACACCCTCGGCCTTTACTGAGGACTAGTGTGAGAAAAGAGTATGCAGACACCCCACCTGTCCTGGCAGAACTGCTTTCCCTTCTTTGTTTTTTGAAACTTCTTACATAAAGGCTCACAAGAAATTATTGTGAGACCTCAGGACAGGGGCATAGGGAATCCTCTCTCCTGAAAAATGGATATACTTTCTGTCTTTAAATGACAGATGCTCAGGCCCTTCTTTACCTGTGGCTATTAGAAAGTTAGCATTGATTTTTGTGGTTGCTTACAGTAGAATCTCCTTAGCCTAGATTTTGTGTATAATTATCTTCTTCTTTCCTATCCCACTTAATGCTTGGCCTTTTAAAATTATTTTTCATGGCTGGGCTTGGTGGCTCATGCCTGTAATCCCAGCACTTTTGGAGGCCAAGGCAGGTGGATTGCTTGAGGTCAAGAGTTCAAGACCAGCCTGGCCAACGTGGCAAAACCCCGTCTCTACAAAAAATTAGCTGGGCATGGTGGCATGTGCCTGTAATCAGGAGGCTGAGGCATGAGAAATGCTTGAGCCTCAGAGGCAGAGGCTGCAGTGAGCCAAATATCATGCCACTGCACTATAGCCTGGGCAACAGGGTGAGACTCTGTCTCAAAAAAAATAAATAAATAAATGAATAAAATAAAAAATGAAATTATTTTTCTTCTGCTAATAGACTTTTTAAAATTGATTTTTATGGTTTTTAATGTATGTATCACACCTAAAGGTTTTTCAGGAATTGGTGGGGTTGTGAATTTAAAAAGAAAAAAAAAAAAAAAAAAAGGAAAGAAAGACAAACCAGTGTTGACTCAACTTTCCACACTCCCAGTGTCTTAAATCAACTAAGATGCAGTTCTAAAAGAAATATAGCTTTTTACCTCTCCCTTTAATCCTGTAAGGTGTAAGCCCCCTAGGATGAATTATGTGGCACAGACAAGGGAGGGAAGTTGAGGATAGAATAGGCTTGTGTTTTGCTGTAGGCAGTTGAAGGAGTGGGCTCTGGAACTTTGTTCTGGAATTGAGTGTTTTAGGAAGAGGTGCCTATAGAGGTAGCTAAGAAGTGGAAAAATAAAGTGGCAGGAATTTGATTGTGAGGAAGTAAATTTTTTTTTTTTTTTTTTTTTGAAAACAGGCTGGGCACAGTGACTCATGCCTATAATCCCAGCACTTTGGGTGTCCAAGGCGGGTGGATCACTTGAGGTCAGGAGTTCGAGACCAGCCTGACCAATATGGTGAAACCTCATCTCTACTAAAAATATAAAAATTATCCAGGCATGGTGGCATGCACCTGTAGTCCCAGCTACTCGGGAGGCTGAAGCAGGAGAATTGCTTGAATCTGGGAGGCGGAGGTTGCAGTGAGCTGAGATCAAGCCACTGCACTCCAGCCTGGGTGATAGAGCAAGACTCTGTCTCAAAAAAAAGAAGAAGATAGTTTTGGTCTTTTTTAAATGTGCTGTTGGCAGAGTGCCTGCTGAGTAAGAGAAAAACAGTTTGCTGAGCTTTTACTATAAATAAGTAATATGGGACTTATTTTCATAAAGTCAGTTTTATTTCAAATAAATGTATATTTAATTATCAGTATCCTCTGGGTTCATCACTTTAGGTATAGCATGAAAGTAGAAACTTTATGTCAGAGTGCTCAGTATTCTTCATGTAAATCTGCTGTGGCTTTACAAAAGGATCCTAAATTAAATGTGGAGCCTTCTCCTTATCACAAAGTATAGCAAGGATCAGGGAAAATGTATTGGCCCAGCTGGTAGATTGGTAGACTTGCTCAATTGTTTTGAGCAGGGGGGATTAAACTAATTCGTGTTTTCTGTCACAAACTGAAACATATTTCTTGTTTTTTCTCTTATGTTTTACCTCAGGATTTTCTTTGACGATGTATGAAAATAAGATTGGGAAGGTTAAAATAAGTAAAGGGGTGGGAGAATCTGAGCACTTTAGGTTGGCAGAAGTCAATACCACTTTCTGAACAAGGATGACATTATAGTGACTGGAGCCAAGGACAGAGCTGAGCACTGATCACTTCTCCCTCCCAAACATGTGCTCTAGGGGGCGGACTTCTTCTTTGGACACTCAAAGCTCCCTTATTCCTATGGGAGTGTATCCAAGATAACACTAAGGATTGGATTTTTAGATCAGACTCTCACTAATTAGATATCTTACCAAGTGTAAAGCTTGACTAATAATTTCAAGGATACAAGTAATTCTAAGGCAGAGGTGACATGGGAAAGGGCCAGGACCACCAGTGCAGCTCCAAGCCTTTTCTTGCAGCATCAGGACATGCTGCGGCTAGATTGACGTACAAGGTCTGTAAATTATGTATGTCGCATTGTATCACTTGCCCTGAAGAGAGTCATTTGGTCATGAAAGACATTCCCTTTTTACTTAGATAGTTGCACAGCTTATGTGACACCTTCCAGAGAGCCATGCCTCTAAAGCCACAGATTCTAGGATTATTTACCATAAGAAGCCCTAGACAGACAAGATTTATCCTATTAAAAGCATTTCCTAGATAAGTCATCTTTTCCTAACAAGTACCATTAGGTTATTTGTCAAGAGGTCTGTCATTAACGTGTTTACAATATTTGAGCTGGTGAACTTCTTTCTTTCTGGGAAAGGCACCTCCACTCAACACGCATCCCCTGCCCCCTGGAGGAGAGAGTATGGTTTGCAGATCTGTTGCTTAACCATTCCCTTCCCAGTATCAAAGTGAGCAAGATACAATGACCCTGATAGGAAAAATGAAAAGCCAACATTCTTCTGGTTTGGGCAAAAATCATTCCAAGTAGTCTTATGATTCTTAAGATAGTTGGAAATGATCTTTTCTCCACCAACCAAATACTATATATATTTTATGGGGATGGTGATGACTGAGTCTCCAGTGAGGAAATACAAAAGAAAAGACATACTCCCCAGCTCCCTAGGAGGTAAAAGAAAGAACGTATTGCCCCTGGAAGCCTCAATGGGGGACAGAATATAGGAGAGACAGGGTTGATGTGGTGGATAAAGTGCCAGACTTGGATTCAGGGGACCTGGATTCAGGCTCCTGCGTAGCCTCCACTGAGTTCTATAACCTGAGGAAAATCACTTTATCTCTCTTAATCGCACTTACCTCATCTGACAGTGAAATAGCCTAGAATCCCATCTATTGGCCCCAGATTAGGAGCTCCTGATCCATATGATCTAAAAATATTTTATTACTCTGGGATGTCATAAGCCTATTAAGTCTGCAACCTCAGGTTGTTCCCAGTAGGATGGAAGTCAGCATTCAGGCAGTAGAGGCTTGTAAATAAAAGTGGTGTCAGCAGTAAGCATGCAGGGATATATGGGTGCTGCGTAGCACACTCCTTATCTTCCCTTTATCCTTCTCATTCTTCTCTTTGTTCTCTTTATTGGATTACACAATACTGCACCTCTGTTCTTGTGCTTTACCGGGGTAGTCCCTTCCCTAAGAGGGTAGTCCAGTGACAGAGAATGCCTCAGTTGCTGACTTACAGGTCAAGCCATTTGGGAGTTGGGTTGGATTGAGTTAGTTTGGGCTAGATTGGGCTGAGAATGCTCAGTGTGAGAGAAAAATTGTGGTTAAATTCTTGGAGATAACCCCTTACCCCACCTCACTTTCTTTATAGCTCAGAGGGAACCATTACAGAGAGCGAAGCTGGTCTGTAATTTCCTTGGTGGGCTAGGTGGTGGGAGGAAGCTGGGGGAGAAGGCCTTAATTGTGTCCGGACTTTTTTTTTCCCCAGGAACTTTTGACTTGCTGTGAAGAAGGGAAAGGGGAGCTCAAGGATGGCCTGGAAGTGATGCTCAGTGTCCCAAAGAAAGCCAATGATGCCATGCATGTCAGCATGCTGGAAGGTAGCTGTCCTCCCCGCACTGGGGAAGCCTCCTCTCTTCCTTAAGACGGGGGAACTTGCATCATGAGAGGAAGTGGCGTGAAATTAGACAAAAAAAGCTAAGGCTGGAAGAGAGAAGAAACGACAAATAGTTACATAGGCCCTTGTCGTGTGAGAGGGGCTCCACAAGGACCAACTTGGCTAGCACCCTGCTTCCAGGAAGGACCAGGCCTAAGCCACTGGAGGTTATGTGGACATGTTGCTGCCCATGAGAGAGTCCAGGACAGGCCATTACCCTCACTGTTGGTGTGCTAGAGCTCCCAACCTGCAGCAGTCTTGTTAGTCTGTGTAGCATCTGCATTGCATCACCTTGGTCATCACAGTGAACAGAAATCCTGATCACAGAAACACACACAGACACACACACACAAAGCATACCATCTTCAGCCTTATGCTCTTTTTTTTATTATGGTAAAATATACATAATATGTGTAGCATAAATTTACCATTTTAACAATTTTTGAATATACCGTTCAGTGGCATTAAATACATTCACATTCTTGTGCAACCAGCATTTTGTCCTCCTGGAAGGTTAGTAAGTCCAGCCAAACAACTCTGATAAGACTTCAGTCAGCTGAAACTTAGGACCAGAAACCTGTAGAGTAAGATTCCAGTGAAGTCGTCTTAACACTGCAGAATAAGTGGGCAGAGCAGCCATACTGAGGCGGAATTTGTTAGATGAGTTAATGATTTAACATTTTTTGGGGAGGCCAAGGTGGGTGGATCATGAGGTCAGGAGTTCGAGACCAGCCTGGCCAACATGGCAAAACCCGGTCTCTACTAAAAATACAAAAATTAGCCAGTTGTGGTGGTGCATGCCTGTAATCGCAGCTACTCGGGAGGCTGAGGTATGAGAATCGCTTGAGCCCAGAAGACAGAGGTTGCCGTGAGCCGAGATCACATTGCTGTACTCTAGCCTGAGCGACAGAACGAGACTCCATCTCAAAAAAAAAAAAAAAAAAATTAACATTTTTAATGGGTGCTAAAGGAAATATGTATAGTCTGTTGCAAATATGTAAACACGTGGCTGTTTTTTCTCTTCTGGACTCCATCCTACTCCGCCAATACCACCACCACCACCTTAGGAGACTTGATATGGTCTCCATATTTCCTGGACCATCCTTAGCACTAGAAGCCTCAATTCTTAGAGCAAAGGAGCCCTGGCTATTTTCCTTAGGCTGAGCAGGAACAATCTAAATGTACTCCTGTTGACACAGTTTCTCCACTCCTTTCCTCCCTGTTGATACCTTCACCTCCACCCCACCGTGAAGTACCTGCAAGTACCCAGCTCCTCCAGTCTGTCCCTGACCTATGCTCTGGATCCAGCTACTCCATGCATGGTCTGTTTACCAGCAGCAGCAACAGCACCTGGGAGCTTGTCGGAAGTGCACATGCATGGACGCACCCCACACCTACTGAATCAGAATATCTGGGGAGGTTGGAGGGTGGGCAGTAATCTGTGTTTTCACAAGCTCTCCAGGTGATTCTTATGCACATTAAAGTTTGAGAGCCTCTCTTAAAAACTTAAAGTGGTATAAATATAAACTGTTGAAGTCTTGTGCAAAGCAATCAAAGGGGGGAATTCTAGAAATGGAATACAGGAATTAAGGTAGACCAGGCACAGTGGCTCATGCCTGTAATACTAGCACTTTGGGAGGCCAATGTGGGAGGATCACTTGAGCTCGAGACCAGCCTGGGCAACAACAGCTGGTCTGTAGAGACCTTGTCTCTACAGAAAATATAAAAATTACCTGGCCATGGTGTTATGTACCTATAGACCCAGCTACTTGGGAAGCTAAGGTGGGAGGATCACTTGAACCTGGAAGTTCAAGGCCACAGTGAGCCATGATCATGCCACTGCACCAAAAACAAAACAAAACAAAACAAAACAAGACGAATGAAGAGAATTAAGGAGGTAATATGACAAATAAAGATGAGCTGAAGACACTCAGTCAGGAAATGTTTGTCCTCAGCCCTACTCATAGCTGCAAGTCAGGAACAGTAGAAAGTTGTGGAGGACAAAGGAGCTATGGGATTTGCCCTTGCAGGAGGCCAACTGTGGGTATGTGAAGATGTGAGGTTGCATAGGACCTTTGCAGGAGATTCCACTAATATTGGTTATGTATATAAAAGACATGGTGCAGGAAGGGGTCAGGAGAGATCTAATTGCAATTCTCAGAGATGTCTATGGAAGTGTTCAGCGGTCTCTGGAGTTAGCAGAGAGAGAAAAACCCTTCAGGAACTGAGGACTAACAATAAGAGAGGCCTTTCTCCAAGAGGGGAGTGGAACGTGGCCCCCCCTGACTGTGGCAGTAGAGAAACTCCACAGGGTGAAAATGAATGTTTTTCAGGGTTCGACGAGAACCTGGATGTGCAGGGGGAGTTGATTCTCCAGGATGCCTTTCAAGTGTGGGACCCGAAGTCGCTGATCCGGAAGGGGCGGGAGCGGCACTTGTTCCTCTTTGAGATCTCCTTGGTTTTTAGCAAGGAAATCAAAGACTCTTCAGGACACACGAAATATGTTTACAAGAACAAGCTACTGGTAGGTGGGGCAGGTGGGATAAGACAAGACTCCCTGCTTTCATAGAACCCATGGGCAGGAAGGGATCTGGACACACTCATCTCATCTCCTCCCCAGCCTCCACACCAAAACCATCCTGGACAAATGAAAATGTCTCCTATTTGGAAAGCACCCCACTCACCTCCCACGTCTGCATTTTAGAATTCACAGTTCTTCTTTCTGTTTGCTTTTAGCACCTCCCTCTTCACCTTCCCTCCCTGGTACCTGCTAATCAGGCACGTGCCTGTAGGTCCTTCCATCCTGGGTAGATGAACAGAATATCCAATCTGTTAAAGTTTGATTGACAGAAGCCCCTCCCTCGGTCCTCTCCTCTTTGTTGCCTTTCCCTTCCCACCCCAGCCCTAAGTTTCCCCACTGCCCTCCCCTTCCCCGCCTCTCACAGGCATTTCCTGTCTACAGACCTCAGAGCTGGGTGTGACCGAGCACGTGGAGGGCGATCCCTGCAAATTCGCCTTGTGGTCTGGGCGCACCCCATCCTCAGACAATAAAACAGTGCTGAAAGTAAGTACTGCTCTCTGCTAGGCACAAGATTAGGGTTGGGGGTAATAGAAGTGGGGGTGGGCAAGTGATACCTAAAAGCTAAGACGCAGAGACTCTACTGAGCCATGGGCCTCTCTTGGAAATGGTAGCATCACATGGATATTGAGAAGCAAATTCTGTCATGAAGGTAGACCCAGAATCTCAAAGACGCATGGTCTCTTCAAGTGCATGCACATGTGTGACCAACAGGGAAGAGGGCAGGGAGTGGCCTGCGGGGCCAGCTCAGCAAGACCCACTTAAACTGTGCTCTGTCCATATGTCCTCCTTCAAGTGGCAAGAACAATTGACCCCTTGACAAAAGGCACCTTGATTTGCTCTACATTCGTTTAACATTTTTTCCTAAATAGCTTCTGTGTAAAAGGTATAGTGCCTAGTGTGGTGGGGGATAACGTTGTACAAGATATGGACCTTATTCCCTGGGAACCTATGTTCTTGAACCCCTAGTAAATCACATTAGCATGGGGACCATGCTGATGGGGAGAAGTGTCAAGAGGGGGCCTTTCATTAGAGGATGGCCTTGAGGAGTCATTGCTGCTCTCTGGGGTGCAGCAGTGATGTTAGCCTGACTGAGCAGCGATCATGGAGCTAATGGAGCTCCCAGCAGTCATTTGCTTGTCAGGAAAGTGCCCATCACCAAGGAATAGATGGTCCAACCCCGACAAAAGCTTCACACTTGTTCACTCTGAACTGCCAGCATAGCTGCTACCTGTTGTGAGGCAGAATTACCAGAAAAAAAAAATTCTACCAAGACAAATGGAATCATCATAAAATGATAGCAGTGCCTTAGTTAACAGAGTTAGCTTGCCACAAGCCCAGGACTGACTTCTAGTCAATACAAGTCTGTGGAGCCATGCTAGGTGAGCATCCTGACACATATCCATACTGATTGAGAAGTAGATGCTGCCCCTCCCGGTGCCCACTAGACCTCCCCTGGATCTAGCAACCCAGGTGTTAATCCCTGTCCCAGGGGAAACTTCCAGATTCTGTTCCAGCTCCAGGGCAGATATCAGGATTGGTCAGTGCCTTATGGGTTATGAAATACTTTGACAGTTACTCTCATACAAGTAATTCTGCATTGAGTCTTGAGGTCAGAGCACTGTTCTGGGAGTTGGAGAAGCCTGTTTCTGGTATTAAAGAGTCATAAGTATGAAATGATAAATAAACTTCCCAGACATTTGGAATCCTTGAAAATGACAGATGAAGACTGCAGGAGGGTTGAGAGCTGTTTTTGGCAAGGTGATGGGAGTTGGGGTTCTCAGTCTCTCTTCCTGTGGCACTCTAGGCCTCCAACATCGAAACCAAGCAGGAGTGGATCAAGAACATTCGAGAAGTGATTCAAGAAAGGATCATTCACCTGAAAGGAGCTTTAAAGGAGCCACTTCACCTCCCCAAAACACCAGCCAAACAGAGGAACAATAGTAAGAGGTAACAAGCGCCTCTCCCTCCAGCACTGCCTGCCTCACAGGCTTACGGGTGCGGGAATGGGATGAATCTTTGCTTCTGAAGGGGGATGTGCCCTGCAGGTGGCACTTTTCCAGGAAGGCCTGTGAGTTCCACCTAGGATGAGTCATCTCATCTTTAAGCATCTCACGAGTGTCAAATTCAGCAGGGCTTCATTGAGCACCTCTTATTTGATGAACACTCTGCTAGGTGCTACAAGATAAAAGGAAGTGTAAGATGAGTCGATTCCCTTAAGAGCCATCTAATAGCCATGTCTCACACATGTAATAGACCAGAAGAACCACCGATAGGGATCATAAATGCTATAAGAATTCAAAGAAAGGGGACTTTAGATGAGCCCTAGAGTGGAGGAACTCTGGACTGGTTGGATAGTGAAAGGGCTTTGTGTACTGTAACATGTGGAGTGGTGGTTTCATTGCAGCTCTTATTGCAACACCCACAGAGACCTCACCTTCATTCACCTATGATAAGCAATGTCATTGGGCAGAAGAGGACTTATTTCTTATATCTTTCTGGACCCTTCTGAATCCCACTTTCCTCTAAACCCATGGATGACTTCTTAAGTATTTCTTTCCCAAGTCTCCATATGACACCTACACTTCTGATGACTCTTTTGGGGGACACTTCCAAAGAAAGCATACAAAAACTTCACATACATTTTGAAGGAAAAAAACGGGATTCTAACAGAGATGGTCCTCGGTGGTAACAGGTTCTTCCCTCCTCCCCTGTAGCTGAATGGAATAAATCTGGAGGATTTAGTTGACCCTTAGGTACCAACCGGGACAAGCAGTGTAGGGAGCCATTTTAGGGCCTGTGAAGCAGCAGCAGCATTGGTCCTGGGCAAGGTGGTAACCAAAAGAAGGATGTGACTAAGGTAGAGAAACCTCCGTGGGGCAGAAGCCCCAAGACCTGCATGACCAGGATAAAGTCACCTCCTCAGTGCTGCATGGAGGAATTATAACTACTCTGGGGGAGGGGTCATTTTGATGTCAGTTATCTATGTCCAGAGTCCAGGTAAGGAGGGGGTGGACTAAAGTCTAGCAGTGGAGACAGGCCATGCCTCAGGGAATCCATACTTTAATAAAGAAATTAGAAAGGAAACAAGTATAAAGAAATGGTGGTCTAGAATCATAGTGAGAAAGGATACTCAGGTGAGGCTGACTAGGATTATTTACCCTGACATAGCCCCTTTTTCCTATAGTAGGAGAGTTTGGGCATTTCTAGAATATGGAAAAGGCGTATCTTGGAAATGCCCCTAACTTTTCTCCGCTCACACCTTTTCTCTTGTCCTGTGATGGGTGGGTGAGAAACCTTGGCATACTCTGCAGAGAATAGCCAGGCAGTCTATAATTCCATTATCTTGGATTCCTGGATATGGGGACAGTTTATAGAGGAGTTCATTGGTTGGGGAATACTACCCACATTCCTAGGTGGGCTCCCCACATCCCCCAGAAGTGACTTCATCTGGAGTGGACCAGAAGGGCCCACCACGGGCCAGAATAGCAGGAAGCAGAAAGTACAGCCAGCTCTCAACTGTCTACACATGATGGGGAGCACTGGCCCAGTTAATCCAAAACAACAGATGATCTAAAAGTCCTTTATTTTTGGTTTTGAAATGCATCACATAAATTCTTTTTACAGCAGATTTTCCTTCCTACGAATATGTGGCTTATGTTATTAAAATAAATTGACATTTCCCAAGCCCACAAATGATGGTGAGAGAGCAGTTGACTTAGAAGTGTTCTAGGTGGCAGAAAATACTTTTTATGATGAATAGACATTGTGTGTATACATGTGCACATGCCTGGGTACTTGCATACACACACATCCACATACATCCACACGTACACCAGAGTGTAATCTTTTAAACCCTTTGAGGTGAATTCATTATTTGTGGCACTTTGTTCATGTCGTAGGATTCTCAGGCTTTCAGTTTCCCTGTCCCCTGATGCCATTAGTTCTCCACAAGCAGCATCAGGGTGTCTTTTATAAAAGCGCCCATTGGAAGAGCTGTCATTTCCTGTGCTAATTCACCTAACCCCAACCCTAACCCCACATCTCTCCCAGCTTTTCCTGGCACAGACCTTGCAGCCTTCATCAGTTTCCAGACATCCAGTCCCTCTTGGCCATGGCTGTGGGCTCGACACAGGATGGGGGCACAGTTCTATAGCTGGAGAGCTGAAAGAACATGGGAGTGGGACAGCTATATGGTTTGGGGCCCAGGAAGGGGTCTAAATGCCAGGAGTGCACTCAGGAGATGGTCTTAGCTGACACACAGAAGCACAGCTGGCTCCAAAGCTGCTGTGGAACCTGTGACTGTTCTCCAATCTTTGAGAAAATGCCTTGGCCTTCTGTATTGATAAGAAATTATTATAAACATGCATGAGATCCTCAAAACCCAGCCAGATGAAGGCAATAAATTCCTTCTCCACACCCAGGAGTTGAAGGTCCAATATCAGGAATTTCCCAAAGATAATAGCCCCTGGAGACAATATTCCACTCAACTTGTTTTCTTGAACAGAAGAAACTTAAGTTTAAAAGAAATCTTAGCTGGGTGCAGTGGCTCACACCTATAATCTCAGCACTTTGGGAGGCCGTGGCGGGCAGATCACCTGAGGTCAGGAGTTTGAGACCATCCTGGCCAACATGGTGAAACCTCATCTCCACAAAAAAATACAAAAATTATCTGGGCGTGATGGCAGGAGCCTGGAATCCCAGCTACTTGGGAGACTGAGGCAGGAGAATTGCTTGACCCTGGGAGGCGAAGGTTGCAGTGAGCCAAGATCACGCCACTGCACTCCAGCGTGGGCGACAGAATGAGATTCCATCTCAAAAAATAAAAATGAAAAAATAAAAGAAATCTTATCACTTCTGTTTTCTTTATAGGCCAACTGTAAATGAACCCTCATCCTAATTACAGCATGTACAAAAACTTGAATACCCTGAATTTGGGATTATTGAAATGACCTAATCACTTGGATAGAAGCCTAGGCTCTAAGTAGGATATATATCTTCCTACTGCCTGTTATAGACCCATTCCCAAATATATATATATATATATATATTCACATATACATACACCCCCCTCTGCAGCATGGGCTGGAGGAGTTTTGGGAAAGGGTCATTTTGCGTTCAGTTATCAACATAGTGATTATGTATTTACTAAGTGCAAGGAGTGACGTCACTGAAAATCTCATAGGGCCACTCTCTTTAGCAGGATAATTTTAGACAAATCCCTGCTAGAAAGTGCGAGGCGCTGCTCTGCCCACCCAACCGGAAATCCTTGTGTGTTCTAAACCCACAGTGGTTCCCCCCACCCCCACCCCTGTTTTTTTTCTCTTCTTCCTGCAGGGATGGAGTGGAGGATATTGACAGCCAGGGAGATGGGAGCAGCCAACCAGACACCATCTCCATTGCTTCTAGGACCTCTCAGAACACAGTGGACAGTGACAAGGTAGGACAGAGTCCTAACCTTCCTTCCCCTGAGACTTCTTGATGGCTCAACCACCCCTGAAGAGGTACCCCTAGAGAATTTCTCTCACTATGGATCCTACCTTCAGGAGCCAGTTGTCTCTTTGTGCCAAGGGGGAAAGAACAGGGCTGGAGGAGGCATGTCCCAGCACGAGATCTGGTCTGAGGGGATGGAAGACTGCGGTGGTTCAGGCTGACCTCTCATGTTGGGAGAGTTTAACAAAAGTGGAAAGACTGAGTAGTGAGGGAGTCTAGGTTTCTTCTCTTTCTGAGATGCCCCACCTGGGCTTCTTGGGCTGCCCTGCCTTCTGGGAGGATGGATGTCAGGGAGGCTGAATTGGGATAGTGTCCTGAGACCTTAGTGGCTGTGATTGGCTCAAATTTACAGTGATTTGAGAAGAGCTCATCCCAAAGTTAGACCAAGCTTAATGGTTTGGGAAATGGCCACAGAGATGCTGCTTGGTAGCAGCCTCTTATCCAAAGGGATTCTAGTGGAAATGATGCTTTCCTCTGGCCAGATTATTGGGGCTCAGTTGCTGAAAGACAGGAGGACCAGGAAGTGCTATATGAAGGATGTAGTTGTGTGAGAAAGCCTGGCCACTTGCTTCCTAACATTTTGGAGCAAGTAAGCAAAAGTTAGTAGCTCTGATGGGAAAGCAAAAGAAAAGAAGCTGTAGCAAAGGCTCTGTGTATTTGCCCCAGGTAGGTGAGGAATGCAACCGCCGGAATCTGTAGCAGGGGGAAGAAAGGGTCCATGTCTGAGCCTCCTCTCATTTGCTTACTCCAGAATTCAGAGTATGAGATGATCTTTTGCCTGCCTATTAGTGATCTTATTAATGAAGTTCTGGGTTTCCAAAGACTATTTGTCCCTAGTTTATTCAGACCTAGTATTTTGGCCTGCTCCTTCAGGCTCAGACAGCAGGCTGTGTCGTTGCTTCATCTTAGTTTTCTAAGTTATAGGTATTTCTTTTAAAGATGATCTGCATTCATTAGGATTTTTCCTATTTTTTCTTGCTGGGAGAAAAAAAACATTGAGACCTTAGTGTGGGGACTGTGCCCCGAACCTGCTGAAATTATGGTGCCAAATCACCTTAATCATGCTTTAGACTAGTGCTCAAGGTCATTCAAGGTATTCTGACAACTGCCCTCAAGTTTTTAAGCCATTTTCTACTGACTATCAGAGTGGATGGAAAATTAGTTTTTTTTTCCACTTGTAAAAACATACAATGAAAAACCATGTCTGTAATTTCCTGTCTCCTCTGACCTGTTGTCTAGAAATACAACCTAGTGTTCCTAGCGTATAAAAAGTGTTCGTCTTTAAACAGTCAGTGGATGGTAAGTCAAGTGCAGTGTTTCCCATGTTCAGACATAGATTATTAGTGTCATGGTCCAGGGAATTCATGCCTTCCAGCTGCTAATCTATCTTCCCAGCAGCTCTGACTTTGACACAGACCCCTATGCTAGAGCCATTTGTTTTAGGAAGACCTCAGCTCCAGCTATGCCTTGTCTTTCTGGCAAGGTGTGTGGGGCTGGACTAGAAGACCTCTGACAGCAACCATTTTACTATTAATGAGGGGTCCTTGTACTTAGACTTTATTCTACAAGTAAGCAAGTAGGCTCAGAGAAACTAAGTGACTCGCCCAAGACAATTCTAGTAGTTGTGGGAAGGCAGGAACTAGAACACAGATCTCCTGATTTTTCCAGTTTTCCCTCACTCTGAAAGTCAAAGCGTTGAATTCCTGATGCTAGGATGAACTCAGCTGGTCAGTTTTTCTGCATATTTCACAGAAACAGCGCTCACATATTCATGTAGAAGCACCCATCATGTGCCAAACTCTGTGCTGGATGCTGTAGAGAGATGTGGACTATTTGTTGAGTGTGAATCTCTACTTGTGTAATTTTTTGTTTCATGTCTGTCTCAATAGCCAGGTCATTGAGCCCTGATGAAGGCAAGAGCTGTGTCTGTCTATTTCATTGCTGTACTCCTGACACGCAGCACAGAGAGGCTCAGGAGATACTTGTGAAATAAATAAATAGAGGGGACAAAATGACTGGTCTCAGGAAACTCCAGGAGGAAGAGGCAGCTAAAACCAGTGGTCTGAAAGCAGACAGATAGATGAACATTGTATTTTTAAATGTGCTAAAGAAAGATCAAATCCCAATTACCTTCTCTGGCCTTAGGAGACATGAGCAGAAGGTAGGAGATTCTATGTTATGTCCGTATACAAAACCTAGAAAATTCCTTAGACATAGTCACACTTTCAAAATAAGGGGAAGATCATTCTAGGCCTATGCACTGTAATTTAAATGTTCTTACTCTTCTAACACAAAACAGTGATAACAGGGCAGCCATGTGTCCTCTGTAACTGCACTTTCCTTCGTCCGTTAAATCACTCATTGGTATGTTTGAACTTGTAGATGTTATCAGCAGTGTCAGATTTTCCCGAAACTATACTAGACTGCCAGGGAACCCTGGTTTCTAAGTGGTCAGGTGAACAGTCTCTGAAAAAGAGGAAGTTAACAAAGTGGACTGATCAGGTAAACTGACTCATACTCAACAGAAGGGCAAACAAGGGCACTGTGGGAGGGGAGTGAGTGGAGACATCTCACCCAATTCAGACTCATCTAACAGTAGACTTCTAGAAAAACGCCCCAGTCTTCCTCTTACAATCCAGAGGAATGACAATAATAGTTTCCCTGTCTGGCTGAGTAGATGAGGAAAGCACAACCATCAAAGAGTCATGACACACCAACTTGAGGTGTGGCGGCTCCAGGGTCTCCTCCAACCACTCCATGTGTGTTACGTACGCTGTGGTGTGGTGGAAGGAGTTCGATATACCTAGGTTCAAATCCCAGCTCTGACACTCTGTGTCACATTGCATAGGTTACTGTACCTTCCTTTTTCTGTAAAGCAGAGATAATAATACCTATCTCACTAAGTCATTGGAAAGATTACGTAAAATATTTGCTTGATAACCGTTAGAAATTAAGTAAAAGTTAATTCCTACTCTTACTAGAGGGCAAGCAAAGGCTTAGATACTATGAATAAGACTACACAATTATTTGGCAGACTGTGAGGATCTTTGAAAATGCTTGAGCTAGTGCTGCCCTGTGGTTTTATTGTTTATTAACTGTCAGCAGGTTCTTCTCTGTATTGGACCTAAAGTGATGTAGCTTCAACTCACCTGTCTATAAAAATAACTTTACTCTCTCTTCTCTCTGCTAGCCCTTAGAATCTAAGGTTTGGATATTTGCTGTTAGCATTGGCTCATGGGTTATTTTATTATTTAATTAATTATAGTCTATTAGCGTCACGTATTAATTCTAATGCTCGAATTGTACCACATTTTGCTAGTGGCAGCTCTTAAGGCTTTAAGTGTTGAAAGATACTTGTCACATCTTTCCTCCAAATCATCTCTGTTTAGAAGTCATCAGTTTCTGTGTCTGCTCCTTATATTTATATATCTTTCAGATGCTTCCACATCCAAGTTGCCTTCATCTGGATTTACTCTAGTGTGTAATTTCTGTAAAAAATGAGTCCTATAAATACATCTAAATATAAATACATCTAAAAGGTACATAATACTGCAGAAGTATTCTAACTAATGTAAACATGGCTCCTTGTTCTAGGATTAACTGCTATGTGCAGATCCTGCCTAAGACAGCATGCCATGTTTCACATGTGTGTCCAGTGCTGGCTCGTAAAATCTCCATGCCCTTTTTTATGGACTGTCCTTAGTCGGGCGGGTGACTTAGTAACCTGAGTGTAGGCTACTTTATGTCTATTAGATTTTCTCTTATTTAGTTCCATCTCAGTGTTCTAGAATGTATTGAATACAAATTATATTATCCAGTGTGTTAGCCGTATCTCTCTGCAGTATTGGATAAATGCATCTTCTATAGCTTCATCCAGATTCTTGCTAAAAAGACAAGATTGGGAGCAGAAAACCAATGCCCAACACCACTTCTCATTTCTCACCTAGGGTCTGTAACTTGGAAACCTCCTTGTCTGACTCTTCTTTGACATCTCCAGGGAAGGAAACGCAACCACTTTTCTCTATAGCAGAGAAGCTGAACTGTTTTCTTAAGCTATAAATCCTCTCTTGATGAGAAAACAGTTTAATATTCTTAATCCTACATTAAACACTGACAATACAATATGGGTGCCTCAGTAAATGGCATTAGTAACTTTTCCAGGGTTGCTTTTGTTCAGTACTTAAATGGGTCTGCATAGCTTCTACCTTGCACCTGTCTAATACAAAGGCAGTAGTTCCCTAAGGGGCAAACAGGTGTGCTTACTTTGTTCCATGGTGGTCTGAGCCCCTCCATATTCTGTCCAGGAGTCAGTTCATGATTTTCTGAAAAGGTCATTCCACTGTAAATCATCTTTTGACTATATATGCATTACTAAATGGTGGGGCTTTGCAGTCACACTTAGAAGAAATCTAGAATTATAGAATTCTAGCCAAGCAGGGCTGAGTAATGAGGTGACAGCCAAATATCTTCTTGTTTAACCTGATAGATATCTGCTGAATCCTTTCCAGCTAATGGTACAAAAGCAGCCATCTGCACTGTAATAGTTCCAGTGCATGTATTTGCCGTTTAGCCCAGGCATGCTGGAAAGATAAAATAAATGCTTATTGAAGGGAACATTACAAACCTATCCTAGTAGGGATACTCTCCATCCAAAAATCACTATAAATTTCCAGACATGTCAGAGTTGACTGGAGAGAGGGAGATTGAAGTGAAATTGACTTGCTGGTACTCTTCTCTGAAAAACATTATAAGGGAAGGAACACTGCTGAAACATTTCAGGCTGGTGTGTGGTTTGAAGAAGAACTTCAGTAACAAGCTAATGTGAGCTGAGGTGCAATGTGGGTTGATAATAGTGATATCCTAAAGAAGAACAGGGAAATACCTGAAGAACCCCTGAGATTTTTGGATATAACTCAATGGTTTTTAAACCCTGAATTATCATATCAATATAGTAGGTCAGGACCAAGATTGTGTTTTACCAATTGGGAAGGAAGGCTTGGGTCGGAGATGGTAAGGGTCCAACTAAGGGGAAATTCAAAGGATTCCTGCAGTGTCACTGCTGCTTTAATAACAAGCCGTAGCATGATGCCAGTAAACAAGAGGCAGAGCAGCCTGCCTGCAGGAGCCTTCTGAGAACAGAACTCCTATAGAGCCTTACCTGTTTCATCAGAACTGACAGTTTCGTCACCTGCACACTGGGAGGCCACTAGATGCAAGGGCAGTAGCTAGAGAGAGGAACCACTCCCTGCACCATGAGATACCCAGTCCCTGTGTTGGTATATTCCCACCCACTTCGTTCATGAACGGTGCAGAGGTCCTACCTACTCTACAGCAGATGCTGTTCGCCATGCTAGGACTACAGCAGTAAATGAGAAGAGGCCCTGCCATCTTCCAGCTTACATTCTGGTATATAGAAAACCAGAAAGAGAAAGGATGTCCGTTTCTAGTCTTCTGCTAATTGCATCAGCGATAAAAGACTGCTTGGTTTTTCTTCTGAGAAAAAGTGGGCTAATGCTGCAACTGAAAGGACTTGAATTAGATGTAAGAAATTATTTTCCCTGTAGGGATTAGTGCTTATGGAGGACAGATGACTGAGGGAGAAAAATGAATGTCTTTACTTAAATGGGTTCACAAATAGGAAAACAGACAAACAAAAACAGAATAGGGATGGAGTTAGGACAACTCAAAGCTCAAAGGAGAGCACCCTAGGTCCCATCCCCTAGAAGCAGTCTTCAACTGAGATTCCTATGCATGTGATTTGAGAAAGTGCTCCTAAGGGGGGAAAGAGGGAAGGGAAGCAGGGTCTGGTGGGGAAGGAGCGAAGGCTGGTCCCTCCCAGAGCTCTGCAGTAGGAATTGCATGGAGTTTGCCCGCCTTGAGGCAAGGGGGCCAGCCGTTTGTGTCAGTTGTGAGCTGTGGACACTGGTGCCCTGGCAGGAAAGGGGATCTGGGTGGGCTGCCCGTAGTGTCTGCTGCAGGGAGGAAATGTGATGTAAAAGAAAGGGGATGGGTTTTGAGATCAGGTACAATCCCCAACTGGGTGCCAACTGCATGACCCGAGTGGTCCTTTAATCACTTCATACCTCCATCTCCTCATCTGTACAATGAAGGCAGTGATTTCTACTTCCTGGGATTTTGAAGGACTAGCTGAGATCCTATATGAAAGAGCCAGAAGACCTGGGGTAGGTCACTGCCCAGGGGACTGCGGGGCACTCCTGTGCAAGAAAACAGGCAGCAACATGCCCCCTAGAGTTTCAAGGGGCCACAGACCACTGTGTTTTGCCACTGAAGAGAAAACCAGACATCTGGAAATGTGGAGACTTGGCAGCATTAGGATCAATAAAAATCTTAGCAGTTCACATGGTAATATTTTTCACTTGACACATTCTGAAAAACCATCAAGATAGTCCACCCAAGACTGGGTCTCCAGCATGTTGCTGTGACAGCATGTTAGGTTTAGCTGTGGTCCCTGGACAGTGGCACCACACACTGGAGATCCAGCCCATTAAATGTGCTATCTTGAAGGCAGGAAAAATGGGATAGGTCTCTGGGAAAAATTCCTCAGCTCTTCTATTACTCTGCCCTTTGTCTCAGTGGGGCTGGAGGGGCCCCTGAAATATTTCTTATTAGGGAGAGATTATGCTGCCTCCCATTTAGTAACAAAACACTTCAAACCCTTAAATAAATACCTGAAAAGTGTATATAATTGCACTTCCTGTTACCAAGGCCTAGAGTGGATATATCTGAAGTCTAAACTTGGGCTTTATAATATAGCTGCGAAATCTCGAGTCTCAGTCACATCCCACACCTGACAGCATATAGGATTAGAATTGCTGTATAAATCCCAGATAGAAACACTCTGATTTTCCTCAAGGACTTGATAGTCACTCAAAAGTAGGAAAAATACCATCTCCATTCTAAGCCCAAATTGTTATTTATTTATTTATTTATTTATTTATTTATTTATTTATTTATTTATTT